>NC_045968.1:60093449-60214385 GCF_010909765.2 Amblyraja radiata
AACATTTTAATTCCCCATCCCATTCCCACACCGAACTTTCTGTCCTAGGTCTCCTCGATTGTCAGACCTGAGACTAATCACAAATTGGAGGAACAGCACCTCATATTTCGCTTGGGCAGCTTACAGCCCAGTGATATTAATCTTGATTTCTCTACCTTCAAGTAACCCCCACATTCCCTCTCTCTCCATCCCTCCCCCACCCAAGTCGTACCAGGTTCCCATTCTCACCTAGCCCACAGCTAACAATGGCCCGTTTCCTTAATCATCGTTACTTTTTTGCATATCTTTCATTCATTTGTTCTATATCTCTCTATATCACTGTCTATATCTCTCGTCTTCCTTTCCCCTGACTTGTCTGAGGAAGAGTCTCGACCTGAAACACCACCCATTCCTTCTCTCCAGAGATGCTGCCTGGCCCGCTGAGTTACTCCAGCATGTTGTGTCTATCTTTACCAACCTATGTGTGTTCAAAGCCTCCATGAAGGGAAAATCTTGCTTGACTAATCTTCTGGAATATGGGCTAGCGTCATCAAGGGATATGGGGAGAAGGGAGGAACGGGTACTGATTGTGGATGATCAGCCATGATCACATTGAATGGCGGTGCTGGCTCGAAGGGCCAAATGGCCTGCTCCTGCACCTATTGTCTGTTTCTATGAAGGATTGCAATAGCCCCCTGACTCAGGAGAATCTCGGGCCCAGAACCTCACACGATTAATTGAAGGGCAGGTACATGGCTTCTTCTTCTTTCATGTGGCGTGCACAGCCTAAAGTTGTTGGACAACTTGTTCTATTTGATCTTTCGTTTGTGCACGTCGAGTTGATTGCATTAGTCGAAACAGGGCGGACCACGTGAAGGTTGCAATCTTCCACCCCAGGTACATGGCAAAAGGTGTAGATGGATATTGGATTGGTATATTGGATTGATATATGGGATATTGGTAATATGATTACGATATCCAACAGAAACCAGGAAACATTTAGAAACTATGTGTAGGAGGGAACTACAGATGCTGGTTTAAATTAAAGACAGACACAAAAGACTGGAGTAACTCAGCGGGTCAGACAGCATCTCTGGAGAAAAGGAATAGATGGTATTTCAGGTTGAGAAGACGTTTCGGTCTGAAGAAGGGTCACAACCCAAAATGTCACCTATTCCTTTTCTCCAGAGATGCTGCCTGACCCGCTGAGTTACTCCAGCACTCTGTGAAACGTCACCTATCCATGTTCTCCACAGATGCTGCCTGACCCGCTGAGTTACTCCAGCACTCTGTGAAACGTCACCTATCCATGTTCTCCACAGATGCTGCCTGACCCGCTGAGTAACTCCAGCACTTTGTGAAACGTCACCTATCCATGTTCTCCACAGATGCTGCCTGACCCGCTGAGTTACTCCAGCACTCTGTGAAATGTCACCTATCCATGTTCGCCACAGATGCTGCCTGACCCACTGAGTTACTCCAGCACTTTGTGAAACGTCACCTATCCATGTTCTCCACAGATGCTGCCTGACCCACTGAGTAACTCCAGCTTTTTGTGTCTATCTTCAATTAGAAGCTAACATGGAAGCAGTTGGTCCCTTGAAATAGTTCTGGTGGGGGATCTGTCCTGCTGCATACACTAATTAACCACCAACTTAGCACCACTTTGCCAGGTACTGAGGCCAATGTTTGTTTTAATAAACCATTATTAAGGGAGACATAGTCGGATAAGAAAAACAAAGTATTTACTTTTCCAAAGCTTTGCTTTGCAAACTGGATTTTTTTTAATGACCTACAAAAACAATATATTCTTGAATACTGAAATAACTGCAAAGATATAGTGCAGAAATATCATTTTATCATCATTTAGTGTACAAGACGACATGTTCCATTTGTGGGATCCATTATTAAACTGAATGTTTTTGAAGGGCCATTTGCATAAGTTCAGCTCCATAACTTAAATACTGAGATAACCTCCAATGTTTCTCATTTTTGTTTTTGGTCAGCCTTATTAGAAAGGCAGCTGGCTGGTTTAACAACATCTTGGGCAAACATCTTGCAGCAAGGATCAAATGTTATTATATTTTATTGGCCTTCAGACATAATGTTCATTGCAAGGCAGTTTCAACATTGAATTGCTATTCCCTTGTTTAGACAGCAATTCAGCGGTGTATTTATTTTGATATGCTTGCGTGCAATATTCAACATATTTGTCACAAGCATTGTATTTTCTGCACCAATACTCATACTGTTGCCTAGCCACAAAAATGCTTAGGCCAGTTTGCTATTTTAGTTGGTAGAAACGATTTAATTTGTTTAGTTGTTCAGATTGAGGCTCAAATCTAATATGTACATGGGGTTTCAGATGACAGGCAATTTCGTCAAGAGCTTTGATGCAGAAAATGCTTGGTGTTTGACATCACTAGGGGAGTTACTTTGGTTAGGAGACTGTATTGTATTTGGACAACAATCCTGCCTTCTTGGCAGCAATCAGAATTGACAAATACAAGTTTTCATCCCGAATTCGATGTACGAAACGCACTGCATTGCAGAAGGTGTGACTTCAATGTCCATTCCTGAAGAGAACGTCCACTGTGATAACACATTTTAGAAAGCAGCGTAGAAATTGTTGACATAATTATGTAACACATCGCCCAATCCTGACCCTGGATATATTGTCATGAATCATTGGTTATAACGCATCTGGAATGTTGGGGCCATGTTAACATATAACTCACGTTATTATGAACCAAAATCCGGCATTGTAATTTCTTTCTTGGCACCATACTAACTGTCTTCTGAAAGTCTAAAGGGCCTGTCCCACCAGCATGCGATTGCATGCATCTAGCGCGACCAAACGTGGTGGCTTGAGGCGTACGGCCTCGTGGAGCCGGTCCCACTTCCAACCGCGGAGCCGTCTGGAGTTGTGCGGGGCTGGTCCCGACATCATACTCACCAATCAGCTGGGCAGGAGGTGGGCCGACTGAATGTGGACGTCGCAAGGCGTCGGGCGGTTACGTCATCATGCAACCGCACGCCGGGCGCTGACATCATCGGGCGACGCCACGCGCTAGGCGTACGCCGTCGAGACGCTGCATACGGCGTCGAGACGCTGCGTACGGCCTCAATGCGGCTGCGGGCCGACAGGCCGTTGCCGTGCGGAATTTTTGGACATTGTCAGTTTTTCGGAGCCCCGTGTGATGTCAGGCCAGCCCCGCACAACTCCATACGCCTCCGGCGATCGAAGTGGGACCGGCTCCACGAGGCCGTATGGCTCAAGCGACCACGTTAGGTCGCGCTAGACGCATGCAATCGCATGCTGGTGGGACAGGCCCTTTAGACTTTCAGAAGAAAATATATCAGTTCTTCCTCATTTACCAAGCGAATTATCCCCTAAAAAGATAATCTAATAAAGCTGTCAAACACAATGTCCCCCATTCACGTATCCAAGTTGTTCTTAACAGTTCTATGAGGATAGACACAAAATGCTGGAGTAACTCTGATGGACAGGCAGCATCTCTGGAGAGAAGGAAAAGGTGATGTTTCGGGTCGAAACCCTTCTTCAGACTTTCGTTGGAGAGATAAGGAGAACTTCTTCAAAGTAGGCATACCTTGAGGAGATTTTGCAGTGGAGCAGACTAAATGAGTAGGAAGGAACTGCAGATTACACTGAAGACAGACACAAAATGCTGGAGTAACTCAGTGGGACAGGCAGCATCTCTAGAGAGAAGGAATGGGAGATGTTTTGGGCCGGGACCAGTTCTGTATGAGGAGCTGTTGTTAATGGTCTTTGCATATATTCAATTGAATCTGCAGAAATGAATAGAATTGCTAGTCGTTATTCACACAATGATTTAGTGATACCTTCTATAGAGATTTATTTACCATGGTCTATTAAACATAACTGGGTGAGTTAGAGAAACTGCCTGCTGATTATTATGAAGCTGTTTAAGAAGCTCTTTATATTTACCTGTCAATACCAATTGTAATTTCTTACTCCATTGGGGTGCCTTTTTTTTAATGTGTATTTCATTTTGAAATGTGCGACAGGAATAAAAATATCCAACTAAGCCTATCAAGGTGGAACAAAAATAGCATGAAGGCAGTATGACTTACACAGGTTTAAATTGATTTTGGTGCAAGGGTTAGATCCAGATTCTGGTAAACATCGCCATGCAAATACAAGCATAGAAGATGTCTGCAGAACCATGTCTGATAAATCATCATTAATCAACGTACAATGATTTTCTGACATGGAAGTTGTTTTGTGTAGACAATAGGTGCAGGAGTAGGCCATTTGGTCCTTCGAGCCAGCACCACCATTCAATGTGATCATTCAATGCTGATCATCCCCAATCAGTACCCCGTTCCTGCCTTCTCCCCATAACCCCTGACTCTGTTATTTTTAAGAGCCCTATCTAGCTCTCTCTTGAAAGCATCCAGAGAACCTGCCTCCACCACCCTCTGAGGCAGAGAATTCCACACTCATAAAAACCTAGACATAGAAACATAGAAAAATAGGTGCAGGAGTAGGCCATTCGGCCCTTCGAGCCTGCACCGCCATTCGATATGATCATGGCTGATCATCCAACTCAGTATCCCATCCCTGCCTTCTCTCCATACCCCCTGATCCCTTTAGCCACAAGGGCCACATCTAACTCCCTCTTAAATATAGCCAATGAACTGGCCTCAACTGCCTTCTGTGGCAGAGAATTCCACAGATTCACCACTCCCTGTGTAAAAAATGATTTTCTCATCTCGGTCCTAAAAGACTTTCCTCTTATCCTTAAACTGTGACCCCTAGTTCTGGACTTCCCCAACATCGGGAATAATCTTCCTGCATCTAGCCTGTCCAACCCCTTAAGAATTTTGTAAGTTTCTATAAGATCCCCCCTCAACCTTCTAAATTCTAGCGTGTACAAGCCGAGTCTATCCAGTCTTTCTTCATATGAAAGTCCTGCCATCCCAGGAATCAGTCTGGTGAACCTTCTCTGTACTCCCTCAATGGCAAGAATGTCTTTCCTCAGATTAGGAGACGAAAACTGTACGCAATACTCCAGGTGTGGTCTCACCAAGACCCTGTACAACTGCAGTAGAACCTCCCTGCTCTTATACTAAAATCCTTTTGCTATGAATGCTAACATACCATTTGTTTTCTTCACTGCCTGCTGCACCTGCATTCCTACTTTCAATGACTGGTGTACCATGACACCCAGGTCTCATTGCATCTCCCCTTTTCCTAATCGGCCACCATTCAGATAATAGTCTACTTTCCTGTTTTTGCCACCAAAGTGGATAACCTCACATTTATCCACATTATACTGCATCTGTCATGCATTTGCCCACTCACCCAACCTATCCAAGTCACCTTACAGCCTCCTAGCATCCTCCTCACAGCTAACACTGCCCCCCAGCTTCGTGTCATCCGCAAACTTGGAGATGTTGCATTCAATTCCCTCATCCAGATCATTAATATATATTGTAAATAGCTGGGGTCCCAGCACTGAGCCTTGCGGTACCCCACTAGTCACTGCCTGCCATTCTGAAAAGGACCCGTTTACTCCTACTCTTTGCTTCCTGTTTGCCAGCCAGTTCTCTATCCACATCAATACTGAACCCCCAATACCGTGTGCTTTAAGTTTGTATATTAATCTCTTATGTGGGACCTTGTCGAAAGCCTTCTGAAAGTCCAGATATAACACATCCACTGGTTCTCCCTTATCCACTCTGCTAGTTACATCCTCGAAAAATTCTATAAGATTCGTCAGACATGATTTACCTTTCATAGATCCATGCTGACTTTGTCCAATGAATTCACCACTTTCCAAATGTGCTTCTATCCCATCTTTAATAACTGACTCCAGAATTTTCCCACCATCGATGTTAGACTAACTGGTCTGTAATTCCCCGTTTTCTCTCTCCCTCCTTTTTTAAAAAGTGGGGTTACATTAGCTACCCTCCAGTCCTCAGGAACTACTCCAGAATCTAAAGAGTTTTGAAAAATTATCACTAGTGCATCCACTATTTCTGCGGCTACTTCCTTAAGTACTCTGGGATGCAGCCTATCTGGCCCTAGGGATTTATCGGCCTTTAATTCATTCAATTTACCTAACACCACTTCCCGGCTAACCTGGATTTCACTCAGTTCCTCCATCTTATTTAACCCCCGTCCCTTGCTATTTCCGGCAGATTACTTATGTCTTCCTTAGTGAAGACAGAACCAAAGTAGTTATGCAATTGGTCTGCCATGTCCTTATTCCCCATGATCAATTCGCCTGTTTCTGACTGCAAGGGACCTACATTTGTTTTAACTAATCTTTTCCTCTTCACATATCTATAAAGACTTTTGCAGTCAGTTTTTATGTTCCCTGCCAGTTTTTTTTCATAATCTATTTTCCCTTTCCTAATTAAGCCTTTTGTCCTCCTCTGCTGGACTCTGAATTTCTCCCAGTCCTCTAGTAGGCTGCTTTTTCTGGCTAATTTGTACGCATCATCCTTCGCTTTGATACTATCCCCGATTTCCCTTGTTATCCACGGATGCACTACCTTCCCTGATTTATTCTTTTGCCAAACTGGGATGAACAATTTGTGTTTTGATACTATCCCTGAGAAACTCTCTATGATATAAAGTGTTTCCTCGTCTCCGTTTTAAATGGCTTACTCCTTGTTCTTCAACTGTGGCCCCTGGTTCTGGACTCCCCCAACAGCGGGAACATGTTTACTGCCTCTAGCGTGTCCAAACCCTTAGTAATCTTATATGTTTCAAAATGTAGGAAGGAGCTACAAATGCTGGTTTACACCAAAGATAGACACAAAATGCTGGAGTAACTCAGCGGGTCGGACGGCATCTCTGGATAGAAGGAATGGGTAATGTTTTGGGTCGAGATCCTGCATCAGACTGATAGTCAGGGAGAAGGAGCCACAGATATAAGGAAGTGTAAGGTGTGAAAACAAGACATCAAGCGGCATGAAAGTTAAGGCTTACTAACTAACGGCATTGATTATCTCTTGAATGTTGCTATTATGTTGGTGATGTGAGATTTGTGAGAGGTCAACCAGCAACCATCTGTGGAGAGACATGGACCTAGTATTAACCTTAAATACGTCTATGACTCATTAAGTTCTGTAATTTTGTGCATGAATGATTGCAGGCACAGTGAGGAAACTGGGATTATTCCATTTCAGCACAGTAAAGCATCATTTTGTCGCCAAGAAAATAATGGAAATGGGTAGCAAATGTCATATAATGTGATATTCCTAAAACACACTGAAAGTACAATGTTATAATGTCCACATGAAAATGTGGTTAAGAGGGAAAGATAGATCAGCCATGTTTGATTAGCAGAGTGGACGATGGGCCGAATGGCTTAATTCTGCTGCTATCACTTATGAATTTATGAACTTTAGTGATTAAGTATTAAATCGTTTAAGGTGAATGAGAAGACTGATGAAAGATCAATAGGCACTAGTGATTAGATGGAGAAAAATGTAAAGGGATTTTGGCAGCAGTGAGAGCTATGTTTGATTGATGAAGTTAGTAGTTGTGATGTGGTAGAATATATAAACATGAAGATAGAAGAATCTATGTGACAGGTAAAGGGTATGTAATGATTCATTTCACTTTTTATTTAGATTGGTACAATCAGACCAGTTGTCAAAAAATTGAGGGAGTTATTTGGGATAATATTCTGCACTATGTCCTAGATCCAGTATGGATAAGCCATATTATTTTGTTAGAAGGAACTTAATCCTCCCACATTTTCGCCACCTCCAACGGGATCCCACCACTAGCCACATCTTCCCATCTCCACCCATTTCAACTTTCCGCAGAGACCGTTCCTTCCGCAACTCCCTGGTCAACTCATCCCTCCCCACCCAAACCACCCCCTCCCCAGGTACTTTTCCCTGCAACCACAGGAGATGCAACACCTGTCCCGATATCTCCCCGCTCAACTCTGTCCAGGGACCCTGACTATCCTTTCAGGTTAGGCAGAGGTTCACTTGCACCTCATCTACTGTATCCGTTGTACCAAGTGTGGACTCCTATATATCGGCGAAACCAAGCGCAGGCTCGTCGATCGTTTCGCTGAACACCTCGGCTTAGTCCGCCTAAACCTGCCTGATCTCCCAGTTGCTAAACACTTTAACTCCCCCTCCCAATCTGACCTTTCTGTCTTGAGCCTCCTCCATTGTCAGAGTGAGGCCCAGCGCAAATTGGAGGAACAGCACCTCATATTTTGCTTGGGCAGCTTACACCCCAGCGGTATGAATGTTGACCTCTAACTTCAAGTAGCCCTTGATTTCCCTCTCTCTCTGTCCCTCTCCCACCCTAGTCATCCTGCTAGTTTCACTGCTTATTCCTTCGTTATCACCTCTTCCACAGTCAACAATGGACCATTATGGGCTCCATCAAGAGAGGGTTAGGGCTCTCCATCCTTTCCCCTTCCTAGTTTACTCTCTTGTCACCTTGTCCAACATTTACCTTGAGCCACATCTCCTTTGATGTGTTGTTTTCACACCTTACCCTTCCAAATCTCTGTGTCTCCCTCGCCCCTGACTCTCACCCTTCTCGAAGGGTCTGGACCCAAGACGTCACCCATTTCTTCTATCCAGATGCAGTTTGAGTTATTGCAACATTTTAAGTCTATCTTAGCCATATTATTGTGATTTGAACAAAAAAGTAATGAATCAAGTCAGATAATCTTTGACAAAACAAAAGAACTGAAAGTATTTTTTATAAAAAGCTGATAATAGTCAGCAATTTAGACAGCATCTGTGGAGAAAGAAACAGTAAAGATTTTGAATGAATTACCTTGTAACACAATTAAGAAAAATTAGAAATCAAAGATATTTTAAGTCACACAAAACGGTGGTGGGATGGGGTGATAGGAATGTACATGAAAGGATTGAGACCAAGAGGGTCAGAGAGAGGCAAAGACTAGTGGTGCCAGCTGAGAGGGAGTACTGAAGGCTGGTTAATATCGTTCGGTCTATACTGAGAAGGGTTAATTAGAAAACCAGGGGACAGAGGTAAAATACACTGCAAGAACTATGAGGCACAGAACACAATTGTTGCTGGGAATTTGGAATAAAAGAGATTGTTATAAATACCAGCAGATTGGCTGGCATCTGTGGCGAAGTTGTGACTGCCAAAATCCATCTTGCAGTATTAAACACACCAACAAAAGCCTTTGGATGAAGCAGAAGGAACTTGGAGCTGGTTTGGGGAATTTGAGTAATTGGAATGTTACTTTAGTTGGGTAGCACACAAACTTTATGGTTGACAACAAAATTCATTTTGAGAAGAATCCTTCACGCACATTACCCTTCATAGTGGAGATTGCAACATCTATTTTCGATACCCACAAATGTCTTGCACAAATTAGCGGAGACTAGTATACAGGCTATTCCACTGTTAGACACAAAATGCTGCAGTAACTCAGCGGGCCAGGCAGCATCTCCGGAGAGAAGGAACGGGTGATGTTTTGGGTCGAGACCCTTCTTCAGACTTAAATGGTTTTGCTCTTCACCAGTTTTACAACAAACATTATTTTCCAATCCAGAAGCGATCCAGAATATATATTTTGTTACTTAGTTTTAGCAAAATCTTTGACTATCAGTCTTGAAAAATCTCAACTAGACTCATCCTCCTACAACACAGGAACATGTCTTTTGGCCCCACTTGTCCATGCCATTCAAGATGCCCATCCATGCTGGTCCCATTTGCCTGTGTTGACCCATATCCTTCTAAATCTTTCATACCCATATACCTGTCCAAATGTCTTTAAAATGTTGTTACTCTACCTGCCTCAACTACTTCCTCTGGCTCGTCATTCAATTTGTGTACCACGCTCTGTTTGGAAAAGGTTAACCCAACCAATTTCCTGTTAAACATTTCTGCTCTCACCTTAAACCTATGCTCTCTAATTATTGATTCCCTATTCCTCATGATTTTATGCACCTCTGCAAGATCACTCTTCTGCCTCCTGCACGCCAAGGAATAAAGTCCCATTCTGCCAAGCCTCTCCCTATAATTAAATCTATTAAGTCCGGCCACATCCATGTAAATCTTTTCTGTACCCTTTCCAGTTTAATGGCATATTTCCTGTAGCAGGGCTACCAAAACCCAACACAATGCTGCAAGTACGGCCTCACCAATTACTCCAGAATTTCCCATTGGGACTTTGTTGCAAACCAGGGGCACAGTGACATAGCTGGTAGAGCCACAGTCTCACCATGCCAGAAACATGAGTCCTATTCTGAGCTCGGCTGGTGCATGTGTGAAGTTTGCACTTTTCCCCTGTGCCTGCGTGGGTTACCTCCGGATCCCATATCCCAAAAACATGTGGGTTTGTAGATGAATCAGCTTCTGTTAAATTGTCCCTAATGTGTACGGAGTGGATGCGAAAGTAGGATAACATAGAATTAGCATGAAAGGGTGATCGATGGTCAGTGTGTATTTGTTTGACCAAAGGGACTGTTTCCATGCTGTGTCTTTGAACTTAACTAACCTTGCATGGAATGCTCTTACTGATTTCACTTCCAGATGGTCTAACCTTGATTTTAAACTATGCCATGCTCAAATAATTATGAGCAAGTTCAGACACAGTAAAGAAAATGTATAATAATACATGGGATAAACTCAGGGTCAAGATTATAATTAATACAATCAATTCTAGTGACCTCAGACAGTGAGAGCAGCTTTGTTTTTATATAACACTTCACTTTGAAATATTCTTTACAGGAAATATAACATCCGTGTGGAAGATATCATGGTGAGGGACATCCGATTCGTCATTGTAAACTGCAAGTACAGGGACCTACTGGACCTCCTTCAAAGCACCAAACTCAAACACCTTCCCCTTGTTGAAGCCGCAGGTAAGGAGATGAACAGCTTTGCGTAACTTGTTACAGGAATAAGAATGAGAGACATTTCAGTATGCTAAACGAAGCAAACTTTGTTTGAATCATAGACACAAAAAGCTGGAGTAACTCAGCGGGTCAGGCAGCATATCTGGAAAGAAGGAATGGGTGACGTTTCGGGTCGGGACCCTTCTTCAGACCCGAAACATCACCCATTCCTTCTCTCCAGAGATGCTGCCTGTCCTGCTGAGTTACTCCAGCTTTTTGTGTCTGTTTTTGGTTTAAACCAGCATCTGCACATTTTGTTTGAATCATGATGGATTAAACTATTTTTCCAATTGTCAGACTTGTTTTGCCTTGACATTCCTTCAAGAACTATGAAGCATTTCTGTGCCTGAATCACTTTGGTGCTGACAGAGGTCAAAAAAAGATATAGAACAGCATTTTAATTTGAACGAAATAAGAACGGGCAAACAGGATATTTTTATTGAAGTATGTAAAGAAAGTGTTCTTTCTATGAAAATCAATTCCTGATCTATTTTGTACAACAGACCTATGCGGTGTTACTTTTTATTCTTGTTGTGCCTATCCCCAATGGCCTTGCAAAAGTGGTGTTGATGTTTTCTTTCCCCCTGACTCAGTCTGAAGAAGGGTCTCGACCCAAAACGTCACCTATTCCTTTTCTCCAAAGATGCTGTCTGACCAATTTGTTGTGTCTGTCTTGAACCACAGCATGGTTTCGATGAAGAGACACTCACAGTTATGTTGTAATATTTTATATATTGTGCTTTGCGATAACTGAGTGACTGGCAAAGCTAATTTGGAGGACAAGTAATAGACAACCACTTGCTCCTTAGCTGGAGCTGCATACAAGCAAAACCTAGTCAGGATGATAGATTGTTTCCCCCACACAGTACCAGTCAATCAAATACGTTTTTCAACATTTCATGACTGATGTTTCTTTTCAATTCCAAAATACTTTGATTGTTCTGTATTGAAATTGGTGGAGAGGTGGGTTGTGTAAGGAAAGCAGGGCCTCTGCAGAAGGACTTGGACAGGTTGGGAGAGTTGGTCTTGTAGCGGATGCAACCAGGAAGACATCAGACCAACCTGGAGTCCTGTTTGCTGCCACAGTATCTCCAGTAGTCCCCCTAATTAACTAGTCTGCGATCACTATTGCTCTGCCTGACTTCACCAGAGCCAGGACCATCGGCACAGATCCAACTCATGCTGCTGAATGCTCATCCCCCTCAACAGTGTCCAGAAGGGTACACCTTTATATCGCATAGTGAAAGGCTTGGATAACATGGATGTGGACAGGATGTTTCCACTAGTGGGAGAGTGTAGGATGAGAGGTCATAGCCTCAGGATTAAAGCGCATTCTTTTAGGAAGGAGATGAGGAGGAATTTCTTTATTCAGAGGGTGGTGAATCTGTGGAATTCATTGCCACAGAAGGTTGTGGAGGCCATGTCAGTGGATATATTTAAGGCAGGGATAGATCAATTCTTGATTAGTACGGGTGTCAGGGGTTATGGGGAGAAGGCAGGAGAATGGAGTTAGGAGGGAGAGAGAGATCAGCCATGATTGAATAGTGGAGTACACTTGATGAGCTTAATGGCCTAATTCTGCTCCTATAACATGAAGTTATGAACTGTTTTGCAGGGAAATGGCTACAAAGGAACCCTGAACTTTCTCCCTACTTTCTCTCTTGATCTATTTATTGGTGTTCATCTATCCTCTGACTGCACCTTAGGTGCGACCACCTCTCTGTGACTCCTCTCTATGACTTCCTCACGCACCGGGAGTAGCCTGTGGTCGTCCAGACACAGTTCCAGTTTCCCAACACGGTCTTTAAGGAGTCGCACCTGATCACACCTCCTGCAGATGTAGTCCTCATGGACGCTGGACGTCTTCCTGAGCTCCCACATCCCACGGGCCAAGCACGTCCCTTAACTAGCCTCCATCTCTACTGCACCCAGACCGTTGCACTCCGAAACAAGCACAAAGTGACCGACCAAACCTCATCCTGCGTTTGTCGCCCTCACCGAATCCTCCTCTCACCAAAGCCCCTTGAGCCTAAGCCTCAACGGACCGATCCAACTCCCCTTTAGCTTGCCTTCCTTTGGTGGCAGCTGTTCATTAGCCAATTTGCCAAGCTGTGATGCATGCAAATCCTGACAGACAAGACTCACTACCCCTGAGACTTGCCTTTTAAACACTTCCACTCTCGCTGAAAATCTCAACAGATGAGGCCAACACGACCACAGATTTACTGCTGATACTATTTACCTGAAGTAAAGTGGAAATAATACCAACTCCAGCAGATATTATTAAACAACCATTTATGAGTTGGGATCCTGAAAATCCACTGTATATGTAACTTGCAAACATCTAGACCATACACCATAGATCAAAATTGTCTGTTTCTACGCATTCACAAAAATATTAAATTATTGTCCAGAGCTGAAACGGAGTTATTCCTGGCTACTTTGGCCTTATTAACAGCAGAGATACCTTAACAATAGAAAAGTAATTAGAGCACAAATATTGACATTTCATCCGTATGTTTTATGATTTTTGTTGTGTTTCATTTTTTAATTGTCTTTGTTTTAGCTGCTGAGTGCTGGGAGCACTCAGTATAATAAAGTTATTTGATGTCAGTACCGAGCAAGTGAAAAAACATAATTGGTGCAAAGAGAGGTGTGATTTACTGTTGTCTGATAGCAACAGTAATTAAGACAGCATACATTTGAATTGAATAACGAGAGCCCAATTGAGAAACACAAGAACTGAACTGTGCAAAGTTCAATATCAGTGGGATTTACATTTTGAACTGTCATTAAGCGGTGTGTTTTTTTCTCTATAATTAAAATCTTTCTGAAGTGAGTGGGAAGAATTTGATTCTTGCAAATTTGGCACTTGGAGAAAGAAACGACAGCTTAAACATAGGGAAATAGCAATACAAGCAGCCATCAGTGTTGATAAACCCTTAGCATGTCTGAGAGAATGCAGGAATAGCATAGAGAGGTGGGTCATACAGACCAAATTCAGAACTCCAGAAAACCCTTGAGTTGCTGGGATTGTCTGAGAGAGGTTTGGACATCAAATGTGGTGAGAACAATAGAACAGTTTGTTTATTTATTCATGTGTGTATATATTTATATCATGGTATATGGACACATTTATCTGTTTTGTAGTAAATGCCTACTATTTTCTGTGTGCTTAAGCAAAGCAAGAATTTCATTGTCCTATACGGGGACACATGACAATAAACTCACTTGAACTTGAACTTGAACAGAGCAACAGGCCCTTCAGCCCACATTGTCTGTGCCGAAAAGATTTTAGAAGAGGAAAGGAAAGAAGGTATTAAGGAAGGGAATGTACTGCACAAATAAAACAGGTTTAGGGACAGGAAGCAAATAGTGAAAGTTAGTGGACAGTGTTTAGAATGGGAAAGGATTGGAGTTGGAACAAGTTTTTTGGATAACATAAATAAGGCACAAATTCTCAAACCATTCAGACAAATTCAGATGTTGTTCTCACCAAATTCAGAACTCCAGAAAACCCTTGAGTTGCTGGGATTGTCTGAGAGAGGTTTGGACATCAAATGTGGTGAGAACAATAGAACAGAGCAACAGGCCCTTACAACAAGATGGCGCCTGCCTGCGGCGACTTTTGCGGAGCTCCGGAAAATAAAAGGCTCAACTACAACTTCCAACAACTTACCTGGATCAGAAAAACGGCAGAAATCGGTGCCGTTTCGGACAAGCTGCTGGAGCACCTCAAGGCTCTCGCAATTTCGCGAACTCCCGCAGCAGCGGGAACCCCGGACTTTAAACTTTCCCACGCTGGCTGTGGAACCCCCGACCCGACTGCGGATCCCAGGTACGGTACCTGGAGACCCCAGGATGACCCCCAGAGCCGACGGGCTGGATCTCCCAGGAACAACGGAGCTGGAGCTGCCGTCTGTGAGGGAATCCCCGTTCTAGCGCAGGTCTGCAGAAACAGCAAGTACAGTACCTGGAAACAAAGAGGAAGCCTCCAATGCGTCCGGAAACGTGGCCAACGGGCAGGACTCCAGGTCAGAATGAAGCGCAGGGGACTTCGGCCCCCTCTCCCTACTATCCTACTGGCAAATGTACAGTCCCTTGAAAATAAAGTGGAGGACTTAAGGGCAAGACTGCTTTATCAAAGGGAGCTGAGGGAATGCTCTGTGTTCTGTTTCACAGAGACATGGCTCACCCCCAGCTCCCCAGACTCAGCGGTCCAGCCTGAAGGGTTCTCCATCCACCGTATGGACCGTACCCTGGCATCTGGGAAAGGGAGAGGAGGGGGCGTCTTCCTCATGGTCAACTCTGCGTGGTGTTCAGACGTGGCAGTCCTATCTAGCTCCTACTCTCCACACCTCGAACATCTGGCGGTGAAGTGCCGTCCCTTCTACCTCCCAAGAGAATTCACCTCCGTTATCCTGACCGCGGTCTACATCCCACCCCAGGCAGATGTCCGTCTGGCACTGGAGGAGCTGCACGCCGTGGTCAACAAACACCAGACGTCTTACCCCGAGGCATTTACCACCATTGCTGGGGACTTCAATAAGGCGAACCTCAAGAAATCACTCCCCAACTTCCACCAACATGTCTCCTGCTGCACCAGAGGACCTAACACCCTCGACCACTGCTACACCACCATCAAGAATGCCTATCATTCTATCCCTCGCCCTCACTTCGGTAAGTCCGACCATACCGTGGTGGTGCTTCTTTCTGCCTACAGGCAGCAATTAAAGAGCGCACCCCCAGAAGTGAGGACAGCACAGAGCTGGTCAGGGGGGCAGAAGAACAACTCCAGGACTGTTTGGAGTCTGTAGACTGGGCAATGTTCAAGGACTCGGCAACGGACTTGAACGAATACGCCACAGTCGTTACAGACTTCATAAAGAAATGTGTGGAGGACTGCATCCCTACAAAAACCTTCCGAGTGTTTCCCAATCAGAAATCTTGGATGAACTTTGAGATCCGCACTCTTCTAAAGTCCAGACACAGGGCATTCATGTCCGATGATACAGTGGCCTACATGAAGTCCAGATACGACCTTGGTAAGGCCATCAAAAAGGCCAAAAGGGACTTCTGCTCCAAACTGGAGGATGAGACAGATGTTCGGCAGCTGTGGCGGGGCCTGAATGCAATCACCTCCTACAAGGCAAAACCAGGAGGCAGCTCGAATGCCGGCGTAGCATCACTCCCTGACGAGCTCAATGCGTTTCACGCACGCTTTGACAGGGAGAATACTGATGTGCCTTCCCGATCCCCCATTCGCTGTGATGGCATTTCAGCCTCAGTCACAGAGGCCGACGTCAGGAAATCCTTCAGAGGGGTGAACCCCCGAAAAGCACCTGGTCCTGATGGTATACCCGGTCGTGTTCTAAAAACCTGTGTGGACCAACTGGCGGGAGTTTTTACAGACATTTTCAACCTCTCACTTCTGAGGTCTGAGGTCCCCACCTGCTTTAAAAGGGCATCAATTATACGGGTGCCCAAGAAGAGTAAGGTGACGTGCCTCAATGACTATCGACCAGTGGCACTAACGCCGGTGGTGATGAAGTGCTTTGAGAGGCTGATCATGGAGCAAATCAACTCCTACCTCGACAAAAACCTGGACCCACTGCAGTTCGCTTACCGCCACAACAGATCAACGGTGGATGCGATCTCGCTGGCCCTCCACTCCGCACTGGACCACTTGGACAACAAAAACTCATATGTCAGGCTGTTATTCATTGATTACAGCTCGGCATTCAACACAATCATCCCCTCCAAACTGGTTACCAAACTCGCAGAACTGAGTCTCTGCGCATCCCTCTGCAACTGGATCCTCGACCCTCATCCACAGACCACAGTCTGTTCGTATGGGTGGAAATGTGTCAGCCTCGATAACAATCAGCACGGGAGCACCTCAAGGCTGCGTGCTCAGCCCCCTGCTGTACTCACTCTATACCCATGACTGCGTAGCGAACCACAGTGCGAGCTCCATCATCAAGTTCGCTGACGACACCACTATTGTGGGGCGTATCACTGATGGGGATGAGTCAGAATATAGAAGGGAGATCGAGCAACTGTCCATATGGTGCCAGCGCAATAACCTGGCCCTCAACACCAGCAAAACCAAGGAACTGATTGTGGACTTTGGAAGGAGTAGGAGGGGGACCCACAGCCCCATTTATATCAACGGGTCGATGGTTGAAAGGGTCAAGAACTTCAAATTCCTGGGCGTGCACATCTCTGAAGATCTTTCCTGGTCCGAGAACACTAACGCAATTATCAAAAAAGCTCATCAGCGCCTCTACTTCCTGAGAAGATTACGGAGAGTCGGTTTGTCAAGGAAGACTCTCTCTAACTTCTACAGGTGCACAGTCGAGAGCATGCTGACCGGTTGCATCGTGGCTTGGTTCGGCAATTTGAGCGCCCTGGAGAGGAAAAGGCTACAAAAAGTAGTAAACACTGCCCAGTCCATCATCAGCTCTGACCTTCCTTCCATCAAGGGGATTCATCGCAGTCGCTGCCTCAAAAAGGTTGGCAGTATCATCAAAGACCCACACCATCCTGGCCACACACTCATCTCCCTGCTACCTTCAGGTAGAAGGTACAGGAGTCTGAAGACTGCAACAACCAGGTTCAGGAATAGCTACTTCCCCACTGCCATCAGGCTATTAAACCTGGCTCGGACAAAACTCTGATTATTAATAACCACTTTCTGCTATTTGCACTTTATCAGTTTATTTATTCATGTGTGTATATATTTATATCATGGTATATGGACACATTTATCTGTTTTGTAGTAAATGCCTACTATTTTCTGTGTGCGTAAGCAAAGCAAGAATGTCATTGTCCTATACAGGGACACATGACAATAAACTCACTTGAACTTGAACCATTCCACGTTTTAGGTCGAGACCCTTCTTAAAAGTGTATTGTTTTGCTACCAGATTATATACACCAGATTAATACAGCATAGTGCCTCTGGCATTAATTTAAGGGCCTGTCCCACGAGCGGCAAGCGCGACCTAACGTGGTTGCTTGAGTCGTACGGCCTCGCGGGGCCGGTCCCACTTCGATCGCCGGAGCCGTATGGAGTTGTGCGGAGCTAGTCCCAACATCGCGCGGGGCTCCGGAAAACTGACAGTGTTCAAAAATTCTGCGCGGCAACAGCCTGCCGGCCCGCAGACGCATTGAGGCCGTACACACCGTCTTGATGCCGTACGTCACGCGCGAACTTCCCGCGGACTTCGCTCGAACTTCATGTCACTCACTCGACCTCCGCGCGGCCCCCGCTTCTGGTTTGGTCGCTCTTGCCGCATCCAGTCGCATGCTCGTGGGACACGCCCTTTACGGGGATCACTCGACCTCAGCGCGATCCCCGCGCGGCCTCCGCTTCCGGTTTGGTCGCACTTGCCGCATGCAGTCGCATGCTTGTGGGACAGGCCCTTTAAAAAGCTGATGTGCTAAACCCCTGATTTAATCCAGAATCAGAATTGCTTGTCTGATCAGATAGTGGGGTGGAGAGAACATGGGAATTAGAAAGCTCCCGATTGTGCAACCCAGACAATAAATTCTGTATGATTCTAGCATCTAAACAGCAGCTCCATTCCACTTGTAGACTGGCCATCCATAGCAGGCGAGATGTAGCCATGATCTCGTAGACTTTCTGAAACTTCACGTAGTTGATGGCCACAAACTGATATGAAAACATAAAACATTAGCAAGAGGTCAAGTCACAGGAGGAGAGTGACTTATGCAGCCTGAAGAAACATAAATGTCTAAACTGGTCTGTTGTGGACCAAGAGCATCTTTGTATTAGTTTTGAAAGCCAAACAATCTTCATCAAATCCCAGTCCACATGTTTAAATACGGAACCTGCCAATTTCTTACGTGGAAGAAGAAATTTAAACATTGCTTGATCCATGACATACAGAGTCTCTTGCCCCAGAGTAGGTGAATTGTGGACCAGAGGACATAGGTTTAAGGTGAAGGAGAAAAGATTTCATAGGAATCTGAGGGGTAACATAGAAACATAGATACATAGAAACATAGAAAATAGGTGCAGGAGTAGGCCATTCGGCCCTTCGAGCCTGCACCGCCATTCAATATGATCATGGCTGATCATCCAACTCAGTATCCCATCCCTGCCTTCTCTCCATACCCCCTGATCCCTTTAGCCACAAGGGCCACATCTAACTCCCTCTTAAATATAGCCAATGAACTGGCCTCAACTACCTTCTGTGGCAGAGAATTCCAGAGATTCACCACTCTCTGTGTAAAAAATGATTTTCTCATCTCGGTCCTAAAAGACTTCCCTCTTATCCTTAAACTGTGACCCCTAGTTCTGGACTTCCCCAACATCGGGAATAATCTTCCTGCATCTAGCCTGTCCAACCCCTTAAGAATTTTGTAAGTTTCTATAAGATCCCTCCTCAATCTTCTGAATTCCAGCGTTTTCACACAAAGGGTGGTGGGTGTATGGAACAAGCTGCCAGAGGAGGTAGTTGAGGCTGGGACTATCCCATCTTGGTTCTTGGTTTCTTGGTCCTCCAAAATATTCCAAATGGAATTTAAACTGGAGATGGTGAAGGGAGGGCTTAAGCCAGAAAGGGTTATTGGGAAGAAAGAGCTACTTTAAATTTAGTTGCATCTGGTTGGGTAACTATAGTTGGGTGGAGATTATTCCATGCTTTAATTGTGCGGGGGAAGAACGAACTGCAGTATACATCTGTCTTTGTAGCTGGGATCACAAATTGGATCGAATGCCCTGGTCTGCTCCTAATTGGTTTGGGTTTGGTGTAGGTCTTGTAATCTATGTCGAGCTGACCATTTAACATTTTGTAAAAACAGGTCAAACGGTGAGCTTCACGTCTGTCTTGGAGAGGGTTCCACCCCAGAGAATTCAGAAGTTTGGTGACACTCGCTTCTCTCTCATAGGTGTTAGTAACAAATCGAGCTGCCTGTCTTTGGACACGTTCGATGGAAGAAATGTTTTTATTTGTGTATGGGTCCCATGCTGCAACTGCGTAGTCCAAATGAGGTCTAATGAGGGTGAAGTATAGCTTCTCCTTGACAGAAGTTGAACAATGATGAAAGTTGCGCCTCAGAAAGTTTAGGACACCTGTTGCTTTCACCTTTGCATGATGAGTCTGACCATTCCAACGCAGATCATTCTGCAATTTGATGCCAAGATACTTGGTTTGTTTGGATTCTTCAAGGGTGGCACCAAGTATATTGTAAGATGTTTCGCCTGGATTCCTCTTTCTGGTGACATGCATGGTTCCACATTTGGAAGGGTTGAACTGCATGCCCCATTGTTGTGACCACTCAACCATAGTATTGAGATCCTTTTGGAGAGCATCTTCATCATCAGCTGACTTAATTGGACGGTACAGCAAACAATCATCAGTGAAAAGTCTGGTCGTACTTGCGACTTTTTCATGGATGTCATTTATGTAAAGCAAAAATAGGTGTGGGCCAAGTACTGTGCCCTGAGGTGTACCACTCAACACTGGATGCCAATTGGAGCTCTTTCCGTTCATACACACACACACACACACACACACACACGCTGAAGACGTTTTGTCAGGAACGTTTTAGAAACATGGACAGGACAGGTTTGGACGGATATGGGCCAAACGCGGGCAGATGGGACTGGTGTAGCTGGGACATGTTGGCCGGTGTGGGCAAGTTGGGCCGAAGGGCCTGTTTCCACACTGTATCACACTATAAGTTGAGTGTTGCTCCATCTCCAGTAGAATCACCTACATATTGCCTGAGAAAATCGTCCTGGACATACTGTTGCAATCCCAGTCTATATTAGGGAAGTTAAACTCCCTTCTATTACAACCGTACTGTACAATCTCCCGAAATATTAGCTCCTCTAATTTTTGCTGACTATTGGAGGGATTAGAGTACAATCCAATGAATGTGATTGCCCCTTCTTATTCCTATATACCACCCATCCATCCTCACTGGATGTTTCCCCACAAATGTCCTCTCCAAGTACCATTCAGTTTGGAAATACAATAGACAATAGGTGTAGGAGTAGGCCATTCGGGCCTTCGAGCTAGCACTGCCATTCACTGTGATTATGGCTGATCATCCACAATGAATACCCCGTTCCTGACTTCTCCCCATATCCCTTGACTTCGCTATCTTTAAGAACTCTATCTAACTCTCTCTTGATGCATCCAGAGAATTGGCCTCCACTGCCTTCTGAGGCAGAGAATTCCACAGATTCACAACTCTCTGGGTGAAAAAGTTCTTCCTAGTCTCCGTTCTAAATGGCCTACCCCTTATTCTTAAACTGTGGCCCCTGGTTCTAGACTCCCCCAACATCGGGAACATGTTTCCTGTCTCTAGCGTGTCCAATCCCTTAATAAACTTATATGTTTCAATAAGATTCCCTCTCATCCTTCTAAATTCCAGTGTATACAAACCCACTCACTCCATTCTATCAAAATATGACAGTCCTGCCATCCCAGGAATTAACCTCATGAACCTACGCTGCACTCCTACAGAGCAAAAATGTCTTTCCTCAAATTTGGAGACCAAAACTGCACACAATACTCCAGGTGTGGTCCCACTGGGGCCCTGTACAACTGCAGAAGGATCTTTTTGCTCCTATACTATCATGTACCTGCATGCCTACTTTCAGTGACTGATGAACAAGGACCCCCAGATCTTGTTGTACTTCCCCTTTTTCCAATTTGACACCATTAAAATAATAATCTGCCTTCCTGTTTTTGCCACCAAAGTGGATAACCTCACATCTATCCACATTAAACTGCATCTGCCCACTCACCCAACCTGTCCAGGTTACCCTGCATCCTCATAGCATCCTCATCACAGTTCACACTGCCACCCAGCTTTGTGTCATCAGCAAATTTGCTAATGTTACTTTTAATCCCTTCATCTAAATCATTAATGTATATTGTAAATAGCTGCGGTCCCAGCACCGAGCCTTGCGGCATCCCACTAGTCATTGCCTGACATTCTGAAAGGGACCTGTTAATCCCTACTCTTTGTTTCCTGTCTGCCAACCAATTTTCTATCCACGTCAGTACCCTACCCCCAATACCATGTGGAAACAGGACCTTTGTCCCACCGAGTCCGCACCGACCAATGATCCCCGCACATTAACACTATCCTACTGTGAGATAAAAAGGGCTTTGACCCAAGTTAAAATGTATATATGATTTTTATTTGAATGTTTTTTCACTTCCTGAATTAGTGTTCGCAGTAAGATTCTTAACTTGTTGATTAAGAGAGTAGGTTAAACTTGGAACCAGAAAGATACTGCAGATATTTTAGAAAGTAAACATTGATTACTACAAAACTGGGTGGAGATTTGTGTCGGAAGGAATGATGTTGGTTTACACCGAAGATAGACACAAAATGCTGGAGTAACTCAGTGGGACAGGGCAGCATCTCTGGAGAGAAGGAATGGGTGACGTTTCAGGTCGAGTCCCTTCTTCAGACCCGACCCGAAACGTCACCCATTCCTTCTATCCAGAGATGTAGCCTATCCCACTGAGTTACTCCAGCATTTTGGGTCTTTCTTGAGTGGAGCTTTGAGTGGAGTGAAGTACACCATTTTGGGGGAAAACAAGATTGCAACATGTTTAGGACATAGGGTTATTTATGCACCGTGAAATTAAAGTGTATATCCCATCTTTGATTTCTCTTTCCCTTTGTAATTATTTATCCTGTTCCAATGTGTATTAATTTAACACCACTCACTTGAATAGGTTCACACCAGAGATAAAATATTTTAAGGAATTTTATTCCTTAAAATAAAATTCCTTGAAATATTTTTTCTACTCCTGACTAGTTTCCTTCCTTCTTTTTCTTTCCTGTTGCTTTTTCGAGTTTGTACCATTACAGTTTATTGTCATGTGTACCGAGATACAGTGAAAAGCTTTTGTTGCGTGCTATCCAGTCAGCGAGACAGACAGTACATGATTACAATCGAGCCATTCACAGTGTATCTGCAGAAATTTAAAAAGTGTGGATTTAATATGTGATTGTAGGTCTGCTTCTGTGGCTAGTAAGCGAATAGTTGTCTGGGTTAGGCACCAGATTGTTTCAACATACCTTGTTTGCAACATTGTCCATTTTGCATCCTCCTTTCCCGGATCAGTGCTGGCATCTTGATTTGGCTTTCCAACGGTTCAGTATTCAGACGAAAAATTGAGGATCGGCAAAAATTAACACTCAGCAAATTGAGAATCATCATTTGTCGCTAGTGTGAGATATGCAAAATGATAGGCATACATCATTTGTTTGAGTGAGTGTAATTTAAAATGTCCTTTACCACAGTAGGATTCCAATTCATACTCTCTTGAAATACTGCACCAGTTTATGTTTCCAACATCAGTACTTTTTCATTCTTGCATGGACAAGTTCCTTCTATCCAGAGATGCTGCCTGTCCTGCTGAGTTACTCCAGCATTTTATGTCTATCTTCGCTGTAAACCAGCATCTGCAGTTTCTTCCTACGCAGTTCTATGGCCACCTTTGAACGCTGTACATTATGCAATGCAAAAGTGTTCCTGACTTATCAATCTCCCATGACGGGTTGTATACACTAATTATTACGCAGTGTACAGTTTATCCAACCAGCATGTCATCTTAAAACTGCACCATATAACTATTGACGAGTATTACTGTGCCTGAAAATGCATTCTGTTTTTCCATTCTGAACATTGTACTACAGTAGAAGGCAAGCACATTCTATGAAAGCTTTTCACCTTTATGTAATAACTAGGTTTGCCAACTGTCCCATATTAGTCGGGACATCCCGTATATAGGGCTAAATTGGTTTTTCCTGTACGGGACCACCCTTGTCCCATATTTGACTGCTACTACTCGGGTCGAGGGGACTGTTGGGTCAGAGCACCACGTTCAGCCCCGCCTCACCCGTCCCGATGTAGTGCAGCCCGTGGAGTGCAGCAGCAGGACCAGCTTGGCAGCCCGGCCAGCTGTCCGACCTTTGGACCTTTGCTTACCGCCGACACCACCACTCCTCCTTCTCATGGCCGATCATTGGTTCATGAGTTGGATGGGGTGCCGGTCTTTGCGCGCAACGTCACGCGGGCCGGGCCAAAACCCCTCAGCTTTGTGTGCAGTCCAGCACCCGGGCCAACTCATCATTCACCCAGCCACGGCCGAGTCGGTCAACAAATTACTTTGGGAAGTTGTCCCTTATTTTGACCTTTTGGCCCTTATTTGGGAGTGAGAAAGTTGGCAACACTAGTAATAACTCTATAGCTCTCTGAACTATATGGCTGATTAAAATGACCTCTGTTTTCTTTTTGTCCGACCTCTGGATTATGTCAGCAAAGCAAATGTGAAAGCATGAATTCAGGTGCGTGTAATTGTCTATCTCTAGCAAGTGTAGATGGTTCATATTATAGAGAGTAGTATTGTGGTGAATTGATGGGTGGATATCAGCATTTCTGGTTTACATTGAGTACTGACTTGATATCTATGAGTATTTAACTTGGGCTGATTACACCCTTAGATTCCATGATCCTGCTGGGCTCCATTGAAAGGAATCAGCTGCAAGCCCTTATTAATAATCAACTGAGCAGACAAAGGAGAATGGACTACCTTCGACAGAAAGCTCAGACGGAGGAGAAGGTGGATCCAGACTCACTCAGAATTATTGATGAAGGAAACAAAGATGCACATGATTCTGGAGTCAGGTTTGAGGTGAGCAATTAGACCCACAGGAGGGAAACATACTAATCACTAGTCCACTATCTTGAACTTTATTAAATCAAATGAACTGTTTAATTTGTATTTACTAATTACTATTGAAATTGAGGGTGGCTATCATCCTGTGGTAAACTGACACCATTGTATGAGACCTTTGTGCAATCGATAAAGAATCTAGTGTCTGCAGCACTGTCTCCTTTGCACCAAGGTACCAGGTTGATAAAGACGTTCTCCTCCTCTCTCCGACGTGAGTTACTCTCAGGTAGACAAAAGTGCTGGAGAAACTGAGCGGGTGCAGCAGCATCTATGGAGCGAAGGAAATAGGCAACGTTTCAGGCCGAAACCCTTCTTCAGACTGATGAGTTACTCTCAGTCTGAAGAAGGGTCTCGACTTGAAACGTCACCCAGTCCTTCTCTCCAGAGATGCTGCCTGACCTGCTGAGTTACTCCAGCATTTTGTGTCTATCTTCAGTTTAAACCTGCATCCAACAGTTTCTTCCTTCACACCAGGTTGATAATGCGCCCCATTAATATTTTAATCATTTACAGGATATGGGCATTGCTGGCTAGCCTAGACTTCACTGGCCTTGACAATCCCTGCATTTCTACTGATGAAGATACATTCCTGGTACCATTGGGTGGAAAGTTTCAGTCCTTCAGGGGCGGCATGGTGGTGCAGCGGTAGAGTTGCTGCCTTACAACACCAGAGACCCGGGTTTGAACCTGGCTACCGGTGTTTGATCTGTACGGAGTTTATATGTTCCCCCTGTGACCTGTGTGGGTTTTCTCTGAGATCTTTAGTTTCCTCCCGCACTCCAAAGATGTACAGATTTGTAGGTTAATTGGCTTGATATAAGTGTAAATTGGCCCTAGTGTGTGTAGGATAGTGTTAATGTGCAGGGATCGCTGGTCAGTGTGGACTTGATGGGCCGTAGGGCCTGTTCCGCGCTGTATCTCCAAACTAAACTACTTGGAACCACTGTTTAAGAAGGAACTGCAGATGCTGGAAAAGTAGACAAAAATGCTGTAGACACTCAGGTAGAAGTAGACAAAAATGCTGGAGAAACTCAGCGGGTGAGGCAGCATCTATGGAGCGAAGGAAATAGGCGACGTTTCGGGTCGAGACCCCTCTTCAGACTGATGTGAGTGTGGGGGGGGGGGGGGGGGGAAGAAGAAAGGAAGAGGCGGAGACAGTGCGCTGAGAGGGACCTGGGAAGGGGAGGAGAAAGCAGGGACTACCTGAAATTCGAGAAGTCAATGTTCATACCGCTGGGGTGTAAACCGCCCAAGCAAAATAAGAGGTGCTGCTCTTCCAAGTTATGGTGGGCCTCACTCTGGCCATGGAGTGGAACCACTAATATCTTGTGAGGTGTGGCAATCGATTTGACTGGTATCCTTGTCTTTTTCACAGAGGAGGCTGTGGGATTGGAAGGTGCTATCCGAGTGGCCTGGGTAACACAGTGCCTTGCATGAGATTAGCTCAATTAACAGAAATAAGCATATTTAAAATATAATCCGTGTCAAATCACTACTGTTTTAGATACCAGAACAGCTGTTGTTAATTTAACTTTGTTTAAACCAGAAGCCTGTTTTAACTTGCAGTGACATAGTTTGGAATGTCTTTGTTTAAATCTTGCACAAGCCCTGTTTCCCTGGTAATTTTCAACTCTACGGGTTTCCTTTCCAATGCTCTTTTTAAACTCTCCTGCACACTCTCTTCCATGTTCTTTACAGAAAGTCTTTGTGTTTCTTGAACTACCTTTTAATTCACTGGGTCTCTGTGACAATCCCTGAACTCTACTTGAAAAGAAAATAAGGATAGTGTATACAAAGAATAAATAAGATTCTAGAAGATGCAAACCATTTTAATTGGCATATTTCCTCAGGTCTAATGCACATAATTTCAGTATTCCCATATTTATGTTTTAGAAGGAACTGTAGATGCTGGATCCCTGGTCAATTCGTCCCTTCCCACCCGAACCTCCCCCTCTCCGGGTACTTTCCCTTGCAACCGCAAGAAATGCTACACTTGTCGCTTTACCTCCCCCTTCCCCCCCCCCCCCCCCCCTTGACTCCATTCAAGGACCCAAGCGGTCCTTCCAGGTGCGGCAGAGGTTCACCTGCACCTCCTCCAACCTCATCTATTGCATCCGCTGCTCTAGGTGTCAGTTGCTCTACATCGGTGAGACCAAGCGTAGGCTTGGCGATCGCTTCGTCCAACACCTCCGCTCGGTTCGCAATAACCAACCTGGTAGCTCAGCACTTCAACTCCCCCTCCCATTCCGAATCCGACCTTTCTGTCCTCGGCCTCCTCCATGGCCAGAGTGAGGACCACCGTAAATTGGAGGAGCAGCACCTCATATTTCGTTTGGGCAGTTTGCACCGCAGCGGTATGAACATTGACTTCTCTAATTTCAGGTAATCCCTACTTTCTCCTCCCCTTCTCAGCTCTTCCTCAGCCCACTGGCTCCACCTCTTCCTTTCTTCTCCCCCCCCCACCCCACCCTCACATCAGTCTGAAGAGGGGTTTCGGTCCGAAACGTTGCCTATTCCTTCGCTCCATGGATGCTGCCTCACCCGCTGAGTTTCTCCAGCACTTTTGTCTACCATTCCCATATTTATTACATTTTATGACTTTTAAAGAAAATAAGGTAACTCGGAATAGAGTCACAAGACACCACAGATGTCGTTACCTGGAAGGCAAAATAAACGAAGCCGAATGGACACGACGCTGAATGGACAAGACACAGAACGGACAAGATGTCTCCGGGGATGGGATTGGTCCGAGGCCTTGTCAATTATCGACAAAGGTCAGCGATTGGTCTAGACGCCCTACGTCCATCACACCACTGGCCGCGGGGAGACAGGAGGGTGGGGGGTGAGGGAGCTTGAGTTTTTGTTTGTAAAATAGTGGCAATGACTCCAAGCTGTGTGATTGCCACAGAGGCAGAGATGTGCATCACTGGCCAGGGGAAGACGGGAGGGACGGGCAGCTTGTGTTTGTAAATTGGTTGCAGTGACTCCAAGCTGCTTTGATTGCCACAGAGGCTTTTGACGTCATGTCTGTTCGGCGTCAGATTGTTTTTCTGCTTAAAATCTGATGGTGAATGGACATGATGTCGCAGCAGCTTGGAGTCACTGCCATTATTTTACAAACACAAGCTCTGTTTGCTCAGCTCTAATGCAAGCTCAAGCTCCCCCCCCCCCCCCCCCCCCCCCCCCTCCACCCTCCTGTCTCCTCCGGCCAGTGATGTGATGGAAGCGGGGGTCCGGACCAATCGCTGACAAGGTCTCGGACAAATCCCGTCCCCGGAGACGTCATGTCCATTCGTCGGCTCTTCGACGTCATGTCCGTTCTGCGTCTTGTCCTTTCAGCGTGATATCCGTTCGGCTTTGTATCCTTTCGGAGTTGTGTTCGTTCGGTATCTTGGCTTCCATTTCTTAGCTTCGGCTTCTCGTCCTCCGATGTCCGATGTCCTGTCCGCACATAGCTGGACACATGTAGGGGAGATGGTTTAGGGGTGGGATTAGTGGGTTATGTTAGAGTAATTTAGGGTTGAAAAAAATGGGGTGCAGGGATGCGAGGGTGGAGTTTGAGACAGGAAGCTGGGAAGTACAGACATAAGAGAATACAGATGCAGGAATCTAATAAGTAAAGAAGATGACAAGTGGTACCAGGTAAGGGAGGAATGTGTAGGAAGGAACTGCAGATGCTGGTTTACACCAAAGATAGACACAATTTGCTGGGGTAACTCAGCGGGTCAGGCAGTATCTCTGGAAAGAAGGAATGGGTGGCGTTTTGGGACGAGATGATGAGGGGAGAGATTGGAGACCTAGTATCAGGCAGATGGAACCAGCTAATGAAGGAGAACAAAACTGGATGACGGGGCCATGTTGTGTGGGTGTACAGAAGGAGAGAGAAAAGACTGCAAGGGGAGCAGGTAACATGAAATTGGAAAATTCAGTGTTCATACCATTGGGTGTAGATATAGATTATTCATGTAGAATATAATGAGATAGGTGTAGGTGTAATTTTAGCAATGCAACAACAATTCTGCATCATGGATCTCTGCTTGACTGTATTGTTCATAAATTGATTTTAGTAAATCATGAAAGATGTATTTTATTGTTTCACTGTTTAATGTCACTGCAATATTTTAAAGCTTTAGCAATGGGTGTTATTTTCACTGTTTTGGTGTTAACTTCTTAGATTTGTGAATACATTTATGAAATGGGCAATATTTTTAATCAATCCTACAGCTTTTTTAGCAAACTCGTGTTATCAGTTCAGTCAATGATCAATGAAATTCATTCGAAGAAAATCAATATTTAAAGGATAGCCAGCTCTTCCAAGTTTGAATTGCATCCTATA
Source organism: Amblyraja radiata (assembly GCF_010909765.2). Lineage (NCBI taxonomy): Eukaryota > Metazoa > Chordata > Chondrichthyes > Rajiformes > Rajidae > Amblyraja > Amblyraja radiata. The sequence goes on from NC_045968.1 coordinate 60,122,418, forward strand.
GCCAGGGGAAAAGATGGTTAGTTGACTGTTTGCTTGAAATTTTTTCTTGAAGTCCTGTCATCAATATAAAGACATAAATCCTACTATCCCCATCAAAAGAGCAGGTGTCCAAAACCTATTGCTATGCATTTAAGACCTAACTGCAAAGTCTTTGAGTTTCACCAGGTTCAAAACCTGATTGTGTAGGAAGGAACTGCAGATGCGAGTTTACATCGAAGATAGACACAAAATGCTGGAGTAACTGAGTGGGACATGCAGCATTTCTGGAGGGGAGGAATAGGTGATATTTTAGGTTGAGACCCTTCTTCTGGCTGAGAATCAGGGGAGAGGGAAACGCAGAGATATGGAAGGGTGAGGTGTGAAAATGTGACATCAAAGGGGATGAAAATAAAATGTAGAATTGATCATTGTTAGGTAGGGGAAAGTGACAACGAAGCTAAAATGTAATCAAGGGAACAGTCAGACTGGTCAGAGAACTAGGGTGGGGGAGGGATGGAGAGAGAGGGAAAGCAAGGGTTACTTTAAGTTAGAGAAGTCAATGTTCATACCGCTGGGGTGTAAGCTGCCCAAGCGAAATATGAGATGCTGTTCCTCCAATTGGCACTGGGCCTCACTCTGATAATGAGGGAGGCCCAGGGCAGAATGATCAGTGTGGGAATGGGAGGGAGAGTTAAAGTGTTTAGCACCCATGAGATCAGGTAGGTTTAGGCAGACTGACTGGAGGTGTTCAGCGAAACGATCGCAGAGCCTGCGCTTTGTCTCGCCGATATCAAGACCTGGATGGTTTAGAACTAAATCCCAGCAGGATGTGGGCCATCTGGTCACTTAATGTATACATGGCAAATCGTAACCACCTTTTGTCAATGAATCCCTGAATCACCTGGATTAAACAATGGGTGGTATCATCACATCCTGCCTTCAATGTAAATTGAAAGATAAAACTCCTTTCCAAATAACTCAAATATTATTTACAATCTTCAAACTTAATTTATAAATTTGCTGCAGTCGTATGTAAGTAAAATAGTGAAGATGTGGATTATTTGGAAAACATTGTTTAGTCGGCATAGTTGTGCAGCAATAGAGTCGCCAGAGACGAGGGTTCAATCCCGACTACGGGTGCTGACTAAACAGAGTTTGTACGTTCTCCCTGTAACCATGTGAGTTTTCTCTGGGTGCTATGGTTCCCCCCCACATTCCTAAAACAAGCGGGTTTCTGTAAATTGGCTTCTGTAAATGATTCCTAATGTGTGGGATAGAACTAGTGTACGGATGATTGCTGGTTGGCATGGACTCAGTGGGCTGAAGAGCCTGTTTCCACGCTGCATCTCTAAACTAAGCTAAACATTACGTTAGGTCACGGGATTTGCAGGATTGTTGTTTCAAATGACACGACAATAACTGGTGCTTTTTTGAACACTTTTTTTCTCTTCAGATTGGGACTGAGGAACCATCATTTTCTCCAAGTCGAAATGGATCACAAAAGCCACTGAAGCCAGCATTAAAACGAGTTCCAAGCAGTGCACATGATATGCCAGGTATGTATAAATGGCAGATGAATAAGAGATAGAAACGATAAAGTTCTCGGATAACTAAATGTAGCTTTATTTGCTGGAGGAGTTTGGATGCTTCCAAATGTTTGTACTTTGAGGACGTGTGTTAATAATGACACAAACTGATGATTTCTTTGTTACATTGAAAATGATGTGAATCAATGTGTAACTAGGTCACATTCTGAGATTTGATTTTCTAATTGAATATGACCACCCCATTCTTAATCCTACTGTATATTCCACTGGATGTGCCCCCATGAATATTCTCTCCTAGTCCCAACAATCAGTAATCTCGGACATTTATAAAAGTCATTTTATGTCAGAATATCTTTGAATAAAAATAAAAATCTGACCACGTTGAAACCTACTGCATGGAAGCCAATGCAGAAAACTTGTGCAATCTGTTCAAATAATGATGTCTGCAATTGTTTCTCTTTTACTAATAATTTCTACCAGCTCTTGTATCAAAAATTCTCATGAATATCACTAAGCCAAAGCATGTCAAAATGTGATTAATCTCAACTCCTGGTGGAGGTTTTAGACTGGCACAACTACAGCATGCTAATATCGTAGTTTAATTGTAGATAAGGACATTTTAAAAGACTGGTAGAGGAAGGTTATTGTTTAGATTGGAGGCCGATATGTTGCAGGGATTGGTGTTGGGTCCATTGTTGTTTGTCATTTATATGGACTATTTGATTGAGAATGTCATTGGCATGGTTAATAAATTTGGAGATGACACCAAAACTGGCAGTAAAGTGGAGAAGGTGTCTAAGATTACAACACGATCTTGATGACGTAAATTGTGTGGCAGGCAAGTTACTGGAGAGTATACAGAGGGATAAGATATATATCTTATCCGGCACAGCGGTAGAGTTGCTGCCTTACAGCGTTTGCAGCGCCAGAGACCCGGGTTCTATCCCGACGATCTGTACAGAGTTTGTACGTTCTCCCCGTGACCGCGTGGGTTTTATCCGAGGTCTTCGGTTTCCTCCCACACGCCAAAGACATACAGTTTTGTAGGTTAATTGGCTTGGTATATGTAAAAATTGTCCCTAGTGTGTAGGATAGTGTTAATATGGGGGGATCGCTGGTCGGCGCAGACTGGTGGACCGAAGGGCCTGTTTCTGCACTGTATCACTAAACTATATATATATGTTTATATATATTAGAAAATTCGTGAGACACGATATCCCACGTACAAAACCATGCAGATTCCCTAATTAGCCACTGTTTATCTAATGCATAAACAGTGGCTAATTAGGGAATCTGCATGGTTTTGTACGTGGGAGATCGTGTCTCACGAATTTGAGTTTTTTGAGGAAGTAACTAAAAAAGGTTTGATGAGGGAAAAGCCATAAACATTGTCTTATGATGGGGCAAGATGATCTGCTAATCAGCAAGAAAATAAGCCTCTGGATAATATTAAAATGTGTGCACTAACTAGAGGTAGTTATCAGAGTTTATAACATTCGATCCTACCTGGAGCATTTGCTTTTTCGAAGATGGAAGATCTCTGTATTGTTTCTTGTTTGAGAGGATCAAGTGCAGGACCAAAGTCTGGGTGAATTGGTGGAACATTAGATTTTCTAAATTGGGTCTTCCAAAGCCTAGGAACAATGATTGTTGATAAAAGTTGATAAAATATATATATATATTTTAATAAATTCAATATTGGTTTAAAATAATGTGATATATGTAAGTCTTTGAATTGATATATGAAATCTTATAATATTTCATATAATATTTATCATTGGATCAATATATGAAAAAGCTCACATCATCTGAGTGATATTAGTAGATGTTCAGAGATACAGTGCAGAAACAGGCTCTTCGGCCCACTGAGTCCACACCAACCAGCGATCCCCGCACATTTACACTATCCTACACATACTAGATTCAAGAGAGTTTATTGTCATGTGTCCCAGATAGGACAATGAAATTCTTGCTTTGCTTCAGCACAACAGCATATAGTAGGCATGAATACAGAACAGATCAGTGTGTCCATATACCATTATATAAATATATACACACATGAATAAATAAACTGATAAGGTGCAAATAAACAGATAATGGGCTATTAATGTCCAGAGTTTTGTTTGAGTCGAGTTTAATAGCCTGATGACTGCTAGAAGGAAGGAGCTATTTCTGAACCTGGACGTTGGAGTCCTCGGGCTCCTGTATCTTCTACCTGACGGTAGTGAGGAGATGAGTGTGTGGCCAGGATGGGGTGGGTCCTTGATGATGCTGGCAGTCTTTTTGAGGCAGCAACTGCGATAGATCTCCTCGATGGTAGGGAGGTCAGAGCCGATGATGGACTGGGCAGTGTTTACTACTTTTGGGTTTTTTTTCCGTCCCAGGGCGCTCAAGTTGCCGAACCAAGCCACGATGCAACCGGTCAGCATGCTCTCTACTGTGCACCTGTAGAAGTTAGAGAGAGTCCTTCTTGACATACCGACTCTCCGTAATCTTCTCAGGAAGTAGAGGCGCTGATGTGCTTTCTTTATAATTGCATCAGTGTTCTCGGACCAGGAAAGATCTTCAGAAATATGCACGCCCAGGAATTTCAAGCTCTTGACCCTCTCTACCATTGACCCATTGATATAAACGGGACAGTGGGAAATTTACATCTGTACGTCCTTGGAGTGTGGGAGGAAACCAAAGAACTCGGAGAAAACCCATGCAGGTCACGGAGAGAACGTACAAACTCCGTACAGACAGCACCCATCGTCAGGATCAAACCCGGGTCTCTGGTGCTGTAAGGCAGTAGCTCTATCACTGCCCTGGTCACACATGTAATGTGCGATTCACTTTTGTGTGATTTATGTTTGTATTTTACTTCGGAGTCACGTGAGTGACTACGTGAAGAACCCCGCCACGACGCATGCGTGTCATATCGCTTCACACTTGCGAAACGACAGGCGGGGTGGAGTGTCCCCCGCAGCGGTAAGTTTGAAACCGCGACCTGCAGGTAAGTGATTTACTCTGTGGTAGTTTTTGTCCCCGCGCTGTTTTTACACGGGGGAAGCTGGACAAAATAGTGTCCACAAGTGCTGCGAGTAAAGCTGGCTGGGGAGGACCGCGAAGTTGCGGGAGCCAGCAGCAGCTGAAGGCACAAGCCCCGTAAGGGATCAGCTGTGCCGACTTTTGGTCCCGCGCCGACCAGAACACCACGGCCGGGCGGGAGACTATTCAAATGGGGCCGTCGACTTTGACAAGTCGAAACGGCAGGAGGCGGGGTGGAACGACGTTCCCCCGTAGCGACAATTTTAACTTGGACCTGCAGGTAAGAGCTGCGGTCTTTTTGTGTTTTTACCATGCTAATTACAGGTGGAGAAACCAACGGGCTGCGACAAAGCTGGTGGGCTAGATGGGATCAGCTGTGCCCGATGTCGCCTCCGCACCGGCCAGATCCACTCCACGGCAATAAGGACAAAGCTGGTGAGGGAGGACCGCGGAGCAGCGGGCAGCCAGCAGCAGCCAGCGGCACTCGGATCACCGATAGTGGGATCAGCTGTGCCCGATGTCGCCTCCGCACCGGCCAGATCCACGCAGCCGGGCGGAAAGGCTAGACACAAAAACAAACAAGGTCGTGGACTCAGAGGAGTCCGACTTTGAACAACCGCGGGCGGCCAACGACCGAGAGCGCTGGAGCCGGATGGAGCAGTGTGTGGAGCATTTGCTCCAATGTGACAGACTCCGGGAGATGTAGTCGGGTCACTGTGGGCCCTATGATAAACCCACAGCAGTACCTCTTGAAGGGCTGCACAGTGCTTCTACCTCATCAGAGGGGAGCACTGCGGGTCAGTTCTGGGCTAACCTGGAAGAGGGGTCCGCAGAAGGAAAGACAAGTGTGCAAGGGGTGCAGGAACAAAAGAACCTACTGGACTAATAAAATGGACTCCAACAAACACTACAGCCAAAGACAGCACCCCTACGCACCCACCAGCAGAACTGGTGAAAGCTCGAAGGCCCGGTATTCAAAACATGAGTCTTTTTAGGCCATGGCCCAGGCCGGCCTTCTTGGAAGATGCGGGGACCTCCAACGCCAACCAAACCGAAAATCCAGACACCAGCGCAACAACAGCAGCGAAGAACCTACAAAAAGAAGTAAACCTGCCACTGGTAACTATGGAGGTAGGTGGGTCTGGTTCCCTACAAAATACAGAGAGCATGGAGGTTGGGGGAAGACTACACTCTTTTCTGAATGCATGGAGCATGTTAACAACCGATACTTACATCTTAAGCAGTATCCAGGGATATACAATAGAGTTTATACACAAGTACAGCCCTCCAGTTCAACATATCCCGAACCGAATGTTCGTGCCTTCTGATAAAGAAAAATCAAAAGCGCAAGCTGAACTGGAGCGGCTTTACATAAAAGGTGTAATTGAGAAAACTCAACACGAACCATTAGAATTCGTGTCCAATATATTTATCAAAAACAAAAAAGATGGTGGTTGTTGCATCACCATAGATCTGACAAAATGGATTGAAATAATTTTGAAATAATTTAATTGCCACACAACCAAGGTCGGTGGTATTTGGGTTGCCAGCAGCGGTACAATAATAAAGAACACAACCACAATAAAAATTTTACACAAACATCCACCACAGCATTCATCACTGTGGTGGAAGGCACAGAGCTTTGCCAGTCCTCCTCCATTTCCCCCCGTGGTCGGGACCACCACCCTCCACAGCCGTTGCTGCGGGCGTCCAGATGGTAAGGGACAAAGTCAAAGTCAAGGTGAGTCCAGGATCGGCTCTTCCCAACCAGAGACCGCGGCTTCAGGCTGGTGTAGGCCGCAGGCCGGCGGTCAAAGTTTTAAAGTACCTGCCGTGCCGCAGCCGGAAGCACCGCAGTCTGCAGGGCCGGCGGTCGAAGCTCCCCTCCAGGGGAGATGATAAGTCCATGCCGCACCCGCGGTAGAAGACGGCCGCGGGCCGGCAGTGGAAGCTTCTTCCCCCGGGTCCTCCACGAGGGATCCCGGGCTGTAGACGCCGCACCAGCTGGAGTTCTGCAGACCGCGGCTTCAGGCTGCCGGCTGCCGGCTGCCGCGAGCCAGCATAACGGAGCGCTCCCCTCCAGCGAGGTCTCACCCGCTCCGCTCCGAGAGTCCACGCTGCGCCCGCCGCTGAAGCTCCGGGTGCGTCTCCGGGAAAGTCGGCGCCGATCCATGCTGTTAGGCCATGGGGGAGGTGACCTGAAAAAGTCGCCTCTCCATGGAAGAGGCGGCCAAAACGGTTTCCCCCTTACCCCCCCCACACCACCCCCCACACATAACACACAAAGAAACATTAAAAACACACTTTTAAACATACTAAAAAAAAAAAAAAAAGTTGAAACAAGACGGACACGCTGCCGACAGGCTGCTGCCAGTGCAGCACCCCCTACCGAATGCCGATACCTTTGTTACTGCTAAACAATTGATTTCCAAAGGTTACTTCATGGCCAGCATCGATTTAAAAGATGCTTACTATTCAGTGCCTATACGAGGTGACCACAGATGTTACTTAAAATTCAACTGGATGGGCAACTCTGGCAGTATAAAGCGCTGCCAAATGGGTCATCAGCCCCAGGCTGCTCACGAAAATTTTGAAACCAGCCCTAGCGTTTCTACGGAAACAGAAACACATGGTCATGGCATATCTAGATGACATACTCATTGTGGGCAAAACTTTGGAATTGGCCAAACAAACTGTAACAGCCACAAAACAGTTATTTGAAAAACTGGGATTTATTATCCATCCAGTTAAATCTAAACTAACGCCTTCCACTACTATGGACTATTTGGGGGTTTCACCATTGACTCAGTTCACATGTCGGTGACTCTGCCTAAGGGAAAGGCTAGAGATTTAATAGAGGCTTGCAAAACCTCATTAACATCAGCAAACCATCCATCAGATTGGTAGCACAAGTAATTGGCAAATGGTGGCTGCCTTTCCAGCCACACAATTTAGACCTCTACATTACCAAAACTTACAGAGAGCAAAAATACAAGCACTCTAAATTAATGCAGGTCACTTTGACAGACCTATGAAACTACCAATCAAGCTAAAATGGAATAAAATGGTGGATAGATAACATCTGGCTTTGTTCCAATCTAATCATTGTCAGTAACCTTTCCATGGTACTACAAACTGATGCCAGTGCATTTGGGTGGGGAGCCACCAATACCATCACCAGCTGTGGAGGTAGATGGACTGCTCAGGAGGCATCATTATTACTCACACTGGGCATAAACTACCTGGAAATGTTGGGTGCATTCCATGGCCTAAAGTCATATTGTACTGGGTCATATCACCAGCATGTTAGACTACAGATAGACAATACCACCGTGGTAGCATACATTAACCACATGGGTGGAAACAAATCGACATCATGTGACAATCTGGCTAATACAATTTGGCAATGGTGTATCCAGAGAAATATTTGGATATCAGCCACTTACCTACCAGGAAGACTAAATTTAGTGGCAGACACCAGGTCACACAAATTTAATGAAAACACCGAATGGATGTTGAATAAAAAAGTATTTGCTGATATTACAGCAAAATATGGAACACCAGATATCGATCTATTCGCATCCAGACTTAACCACCAGTTATCAAATTATGTTTCATGGGAACCAGACCCTGGGGCAGCGGCGACAGATGCATTTTCGCTGCATTGGGGGGGAAATTGTTTATTTACGCATTCCCTCCTTTCCTGCCTCATCAGTCGGGTATTAAGGAAAATACAACAAGACTCTGCGTCTGGTATTGGTAGTACCCGATTGGCCTACTCAACCATGGTTCCCAGTGGTATTAAACATGGTATTAGAACCATGTATCACCATCCCACATAGACCAGATTTATTGCTACATCCCATAACAAGGGATAGCCAGCCATGCCATAAACATTTGAACTTATTAATTTGTAGAGTTTTAAAAACACCTCTACTACAACTGGGACTGACGGACCGAACAGTGAACATGATCTCGGCGGCCCAAAGACGGTCAACCAAAAAACAGTATCTGGTCTATATCAGGAAGTGGGCGATGCACTGCCATAAAAACAACATCACCTACAGAGACATGAACATCCCGTCTGTTCTGGAATATCTGGCAGGCCTCCACTATGATGAGGGGCTCAGTTACAGTGCCATCAACTGCGCCAGAAGTGCCCTATCGATTTACCTATGGCAGGGGACAGAGCGTTAGTCTGTTGGGACTCACCCACTGGTAACAAAACTTATGAGGGGAATTTTTAATACCAATCCCCCAAGAACCAGGTACTCACAAATATGGGATGTAAGTATTATCCTGAAGATGCTCAGGAATTGGTCTCCAGCAACAGCTCTGTCCCTACACAGACTGACATTAAAAACAGTCATGCTAATGGCATTGGTCACGGCACAGAGGGTACAGTCACTGCATAAACTAAGACTGGACAACATGACTTCCTCAACAGAAAATATTACGTTTCATATCTATGAGTTAGTAAGTAGAACAGACAGGGATCAGCAGGCCTCAATATACAATTTAGGTCATACCCAAGCAGATGACCGTCTGTGTATAATAAGACATCTGTCGTTATACATGGAGAAAACGAAAATCCTAAGAGGCAATGAGAAGGCACTTTTTGGTCAGCCACTAGCAACCACACAAAAGAGTGACGGTCCAGACCATCTCAAGATGGCTGAAACAGGTGTTAACACAGGCTGGGGTGGATACTAATATTTTAAAATCTCATTCCACCAGGGCTGCAGCTACATCGGCAGCGATACAGTTGGATGTACCAATGGACCAAATCCTCAAGGCAGCAGGATGGTCTGGGGGAAAAAACATTCCAATTATTTTACAATAAACCAGTAATGAAACCTGGAACGTTTGCAGAAACAAATTTAAGTTCTGTAAATTAATTTAAACCCATAAAAAGGGGTTATAAATTTGTGTTAATAAATTTTATGATTTCAATGTCGAATTCATGTCCAAATTATGTTAACACAATTCCTCCTACAGTCAACAAGGCAGACGTGATGCATGGACTCGTTTCCACGGCATGAAATCACAGAGCTTTAAAATCTTCACGTAGTCACTCACGTGACTCCGAAGTAAAATAGTAAGATTAAACGAGAACTTACCAGTTTGAAGTTTGATCTGTATTTTATGAGGAGTTACGATGAGGGATTACGTGCCCTCCGCTCCCACCTTTGATCATATACTTAACTGGTATCTCTTCTCTAATCTTACTATGTTTAGTCATTACAGTTATCTGTGATTTCACACCGCTGCTTTGAAGAATGACACGCATGCGTCGTGGCGGGGTTCTTCACGTAATCCCTCATCGTAACTCCTCATAAAATAACGATCAAACTTCAAACTGGTAAGTTCTCGTTTAATCTTACTATTCTTTGACACATGTCCTGTAGTGGTTATTGCTAAGAGATCAGATGGCTGTAAATCTGTAGCAAACTTTATTAATCTGAGCCAGCCAGTTGGGAATATGAAAGGGTAGCAAAACAATGAATCAGTTTCCTCAGCTCTCTGGAAAGTATCTTGGATTTTCTTGATGACTGCTCACAGTAGTACAACGGAGATTTGGAACTAAATCGATCAGAGATGGTGGCTGCAAAGTTGCATGTTGCCCTGGTGCAATCACTGTCACTTCCATCTTTTACAAAGAATCCAACTGGATAATTTATAAAAGGACACAAAGTGCTGGAGTAACTCAGCGGGTCAGTCAGCATCTCTGGAGAACATGGTTAGATGACGTTTCGAGTGAAGACCCTTAATCAGACCAGTACTTTGTGTCCTTGTGTGTATAAACCAACATCTGCCATTCTTTGTTTCTAGCCACTGGATGATTATTGTTTTCAATATTAAGTGCAAGCTTGTCATGGCATATATCTGTTTAGTTTAGCGATGCATTGTGGAAGCAGTCCCACCGTGTCCACTCCAAGCAGCGATCACCCGTTCACATTGGTGCTATCTTACACACTGGAGACAATTTACAGAAGCCAATTAACCTACAAACCTGCACATCTATGGAGTGTCGGAGGAAAGCCATGCGGTCCTAGAGAGAACATACAAACTTACAGCACCTGTAGTCGGGATCGAAGCCGGGTCTCTGGTGCTGTAAGGCAACAACAGAAATCCTTCCCATTTCTGACTGGAGATTGGAGAATAAATTAAATGTTTTGAATGTACAGAAAGAAAGCAGCACATCCCTGTTGAAGCAAACTCACCTGGGATGGGGCAAGAGGTTAGAGAAGTATCAGAACAAATTCAGTACAAAGACACTGTGTTAACCCTGTCATTTCCCAATACCTACCAATTTATTTTCAGATGCATGCAACTCACAAACCTCTTGCTTCCTAAGTGAAACGTAAAAACCATTCTTGGGTCATTTTGTACCAGCCTAGAAACTTGACAGCTTACGTGTGACCATTGGATACCGTCCAATCCTGATGCACTTTGGGATACGAGGGGTGGTGTGATTCCATATGCCTTGTTCCTTTCAGGCAATTCGAGGAGCATTTGGACAATGTTGGATGGGAGTGGCCGTTGTTGGGTGCTGCTGAGACAATATGGTCTTTGCAGCACTGTGCCAGGCTGAGACAACTGCAGAATCAGTACATTATTATCCTTCAGACAATACTGCTCCCCCAACTCCACATCCCATTGATGAGCCCACCACCACAACATCCTCATATTCCTTCACCTTTCCCTGCCTGACTTCCTTTTACATTTGCTGGCCCTAACCTCTAGCTATAAAAACCTGGATGCAACATAACTTCCTCAAACTTAACAGCGATAAAACAGAATTCCTCCTCATAGGCTCCAAAGCCACACTCAGCAAAATCAATAACCCCACTCTCACCATCGACGGCACCACTGTCTCCCCATCTCCCCAGGACCGCAACCTTGGCGTGATCTTTGATTCCACCCTCTCCCTTGAGCCTCACATCCGCCATGTCATTAAAACCTCCTTCTTTCACCTCCGCAACATCGCCAAAATCAGACCCTCTCTCACACCTCCCACTGTTGAAAGACGCATCCATGCCTTCATCTCCTCCCGACTGGACTACTGCAACTCACTTCTCCTTGGCATCAGCTCCACCTACATCAACCGACTCCAACTGGTCCAAAACGCAGCCGCCCGACTCATCACCCACACCAAATCCTGGCATCACATCACTCCAGTCCTCAAACAACTTCACTGGCTTCCCATCTCCCACCGGATCACCTACAAAATCCTGGTCCTCGCCTACAAAGCCCTCCACCATCTGGCCCCCCCATATCTCACTGACCTCCTCTCCCCCTACCAACCCTCACGGTCCCTCAGATCCACATCAGCCGGTCTCCTCTCCATCCACAAGTCCAACCTCTGCAGTTTTGGGGACAGAGCCTTCTCCAGGGCAGCTCCCAGGCTCTGGAACTCCCTCCCCCAACTGATCCACAATTCCGTGTCCCTCACCATCTTCCAGTCCCGCTTCAAGACCCATCTCTTCACCTCTGCCTATCCTTAGCCCCACGTCCCCCTCCCTTTTCATCTGTGCATTAATTGCCTCATATTGTGTTTTGTATTGAATTCTGTCTTTACTTTGTGTACTAGTCATGTCTCTACTATTTATTTCATTCCGCTTACATGTTTTTCCTCTACTTGCTAAATGTTTGTAAGGTGTCCTTGAGACTCTTGAAAGGCGCCCATAAATAAAATTTATTATTATTATTACCTTTCCATCGCTCCTTCCCATTTCTGACCTCCTCATCTCTCCAGATTCATGTTAGATCAAACCTCTCATTAGTTACCACCTTCTACCCATCTTCTTTGAAAGAACTGGAGGCTTGGCATTCTGGCAAGTGACTGACACATCAAAGCCTTTCAGTTTGTATCGATGTGATGCAGTAATCCCCACTTGCCAGGTTGCGTGCTGATCCTACGGTCATGACACCTTTCAAGACAAAGCAGTACATTTGCTGGTCACCTTATCTACCACATGACCACTCAGTCCTTCCATCACTGGTAACCCTGCTTTGCAATGTGCACCATTTGTGAGATGCATTGTTGCAAATTGTCAGGGCTGCTTCCTCTGGGAACCAGATCTCGGGAATTCATGTCTGGTGGCAGAGATTCTTACACAAAGTCCAGAGATGACCTTGATCAGGCCACCAAAATGGCTAAAAATGATTTTCGCTCTAAACTGGAGGATGAGGCAGATGTTCCGCATCTGTGGCAGGGCTTGAATGCCATCACTTCCCAAAAGGTAAAACTGGGGGACAGCTCAATGACAGCGTAGCATCACTCCCTGGTGAGCTCAATGTATTCTACACAAGCTTGTGATGTTCCTTCCCGAGCCCCCATACAGGTATTCTATTACAGTCACAGTTACAGAGGCCGATGTCAGAAGATCCTTCAGGGGGGGTGAACTCCAGGAAAGGTACCAGGCATGTGCTGTGAGTAATTAGGCGGTGGCTTTTAAAAATCTTGGAAACCGCGCAGCGCAGATTGTTCTCTCGACTTTTACCAAGTAATTTGTCTTCAATAGGTCCTATCTCTTAATAAAGTATTTAAAAACATATAGCTTAAAGAAATGTATCTACCATATTATTTGTACATGAAATCCATTCATCTCTCTTTGTTTCCTGTTGTACCAAGCTGTTTTAAATGGTCTAATTATTTTTGTTCATTTGCGCTGTTGAAGTTCTTTAAGTTCCGGCGTTGGTCCGTCATTTTCAATTATTTTGGTCTTTTTCTCGTAAGTTTGCTTTGAGAAACTCTTCAGGTAATCACTATCCATCTTTGAAAAACCCGCCAAGAAACTTGCGCATGCGCAGTGCGCATCGCAGCACATGCACGCCGTCCACGGTGTAAAGGCAGAGTTTCAGCTGCCTTTACGGACCGTTCCCACTGATGGCTTGAAGCAGCGTCTACGGCCGTGAGTAGCACATACTTCCGTGTTTTAAATGTACTGCGGATGAAAGGCACGGGAGAATTATGCCTCCCTAAGAGATCGATCTCTTAGGGAAGCATCTCTTAGGGAAGCATAATTCTCCCGTGCCTTTACTATTTATGACCATTTTATATATATTTTATATATATTTTACAGTGAAAAGCTTTTGTGGCATGCTATCCAGTCAGCGGAAAGACAATATGTGATTACAAATGAGCCATTCATTGTGTGCAGATACATGATAAGAGAATAATGTTTAGTGCAAGATAAAGCCAGTAAAGTCCGATCAAAGATGGTCTGAAGGTCACCTATGAGATAGATAGTAGTTCAGCACTGCTCTCTAGTTGTGGTAGGATGATTCAGTTGCCTGATGGGAAGTTGCCTGGGTAGAAAGTCCCTGAATCTGGAGGTGTGCGTTTTAACACTTCTGTACCTTTTGCCTGATGGGAGAGGGGAGAATCTCTTTGTAGGAGAAAAGCACCGCTGCCCCTCCCCCCAGCCCCTCCCCACCACATCTCATGAATCAATCAGGATAGCCTTCATTTAATTAACTTCCCTTCATCACAAGGTCATAAGTGATAGGAATAGAATTGGACCATTCGTCCCATCAAGTCTGTTCTGCCATTCAATCATGGCTGATCTATCTCTCCCTCCAAACCCCATTCTCCTGCCTTCTCCCCATAACCCCTGATACCCGTACTAATCAAGAATCTATCTATCTCTGCCGTAAACATATCCACTAACATGGCCTCCACAGCCTTCTGTGGCAAAGGATTCCACAGATTCACCACCCTCTGACTAAAGACATTTCTCTTCATCTCTTTCCTAAAAGAACACCCTTTAATTCTGAGGCTATGACCTCTAATTCAAGACCCTCCCACTAGTGGAAACATCCTCTCCACATCCACTCTATCCAAGCCTTTCACTATTCTGTATGTTTCAATGAGCCCCCCACCGCCCCCCCCCCCCCCCCCCCCCCCCCCCCCCTCATTCTTCTAAACTCCAGCGAGTACAGGCCCAGTGCCGACAACGCTCATCATAGGTTGACCTACTCATTCCTGGGATCATTTGTATATCCTTTGGGCATCAGCTGTGGTATATTTTGTACACAAATGTAGGCCAACGGACAATTTGTCTTTCTAGTTGGTGACACTCGAGTCCTCCTGTTTCTATCAGAGTAGTTGGGCAAGTAACTGCAGTGCCACTTCTCTCACACACTACTCCCACATCCAACGGCAATGAAGGAGTGTTTGGTTAAAGGTGTGTATAGGATGCAACATTCAGCAGGCTTCTTTCTCTTGTTCAGCTCCGAGGCGTTGGATGAGTGTATCTGATAAAGGGAAGTAGGTCATGCCCCTAACTTGTGACTTGCAGATGGCAGGAAGGCTATATGGTGCCAGGAAATAATCACTTGCCTCAGGATATCCAGCCTGCTTTTGTAGCTACTGTATAAAAATAGCCTTTCCATTTGAATTCCTCTGTTTGTGTTGATTCTTAGAATGTTGATGCCATCTCATTATTGGCAACACCATTGAAAGTAAAGAGAGGTGATAACATGGTGACTTGTACTTTTGTGTGGGACTTTTGTACCAATGAACAGCAGAGCAATGTGAGCAGTATTGGGCACCTTATCTGAGGAAGGATGTGCTGGCTCTGGAGAGGGTCCAGAGGAGGTTTACAAGAATGATCCCAAGAATGAGTAGGTTAACCTATAATGAGCATTTGTCGGCACTGGGCCTGTACTCGTTGAGTTTAGAAGAATGAAATGTACAGAAAAGTGAAAGGCCTGGATAGAGTGGATGTGGAGAGGATGTTTCCACTAGTGGGAGAGTCTAGGACTAGAGGTCAAGGTCTCAGAATTAATGGACGTTCCTTTAGGAAGGAGATGAAGAGAGATTTCTCTAGTCGGGGGTTGGTGAATCTGTAGTATTCTTTGCCATGGAAATCTGTGGTGGCCTTTAGTGGATATTTTTCAGGCAGAAATAGATAGATTCTTGATTAGTACAGGTATCAGCGGTGATGGGGAGAAAGCCGGAAAATGGGGTTAGGAGGGAGAGATAGATCAGCCATGATTGAATGGTGGAGTAGACTTGATGGGCTAAATGGCCTAATGCTTCTCCTATTGTTTCTGACATCAGGACCACATATGAATGTGGTT
Source organism: Amblyraja radiata (assembly GCF_010909765.2). Lineage (NCBI taxonomy): Eukaryota > Metazoa > Chordata > Chondrichthyes > Rajiformes > Rajidae > Amblyraja > Amblyraja radiata. The sequence goes on from NC_045968.1 coordinate 60,138,065, forward strand.
TATACATGCTGTATGCCAGCATGGGCGGGTTCATTTACTGAAGATGTTCCAATGCGATGAACCTTGTGCTGTCATCATCAAAATGATGAAAAGTCCATTGTTGAAGCAGCAAAATATGGTTTGGTGTTTGCCATTCACCTGAAGAACTATGTTAATGTGGAGAGCTGGAATGCCTGATACCACACAGCCTTGGCCAATGTGTTCTCCCGGTTGCCAAACACTTTAACTCCGCTGCCCATTCCCACACCTCCCGCCTTGCTTACTGCAACTCCTTTTACACTGGCATCAGCCAATCATCCCTGTCCCACCTGCAATTGGTCCAAAACGCCGCAGCGAGACTCCTGACGGGCACCGGAAAAAGGGGCCACATCACCCCGATCCTGGCCTCCCTCCACTGGCTCCCTGTGCAGTTCTGAATCAATCTCAAGCTCCTTCTTCATGTATACAAAGCCCTTAACGGGCTTGCCCCCACCTCCATTAAAAGTCTGCCACACCACCTCCAGGTTCCTCAGATCGGCCGACTTGGGGTTACTGACCATCCCGCGGTCTAGTCATAAGCTCAGGAGCGACCGTGCCTTTGCGGTTGCAGCTTCTAGACTGTGGAACAGCATCCCTCTTCCCATCAGAACTGCCCCCTCCATTGACTCTTAAGTCTAGACTTAAAACTTATTTCTCAAGCCTTTCTTGAGGTTCTCTGAGGGAGCGCTGTATGTATTTATGTATGTATTGTTGATCTATGTACCATTGTATGTAGCAAGTTAGTACCTGCACTGATGTGAAGCACTTTGGTCAATGAGAGTTGTTTTTAAATGTGCTATAGAAATAAAATTGACTTGACCTGACTTGACCTTTCTGTCCTGGGCCTCCTCCGCTGTCATAGTGAGGCCAAACGCAAAGTGGGGGAACAGCACCTTATATTTCGCTTGGGCAGCTTACAACCCATTTCTCTAACTTCAAGTAACCCTTGCTTTCCCTCTCTCTCCATCCATTCCCCATCCTAGTTCCTCTGTCTGTATACTCATTGTCACCTATCCCACAAACAACAGTGGCTATTGTGTGCCCCACATTTCCTTCATTATCATTGCTTTTACATATCTTCCATTCATTTCTCCTAAGTGGCGTCTATTTCTCATTCCCCTTTCCCCTGACTCTCAGTGTGAAGAAGGGTCTTGACCCGAAACATCACCCATTCCTTCTCTCCAGAGGTGCTGCCTGTCCCTCTGAGTTACTCAAGCCTTTTGTGTCTGTCTTCGGTTTAAACCAGCAACTGCAGTTCCTCCCCAGCCATTGCCATCTTCCTTTGTATCAGTTTGCGAAGGAATAATGATCAAGATTAGATTGGCCTGCGTTTGCTGGACGCAACGTTTGTGGACTAGTTTCCACGTGGTCATGTGGATGCAAATGTTAGCATAGTTTAATAGGACATGTGGCTAATTCTGGATCACAAGTTTTTAATACTATGGCCAGGATTGTCTTGTGCTTTAGTCTCTGCTGTTGTCACTCTTTTCAGCCATTTCTTTATCATATGGTATGAAACAAATGTTTGCATATGAGCTTTCTTTTACACTAGGGATTTCTCGTGCAAGCTGAGATGTATCATCCCAGATGTATCATTCCAGTCTGAAGAAGGGTCCTGACCCAGAAAGTCACTGATTCATATTAGATCATCACACAGTACAGCACAAGAATATGCCCCTCGGTCCACACTTTTATGTGCCGAACATTATGGCCAGACCATCATTTATCTACTTATTCATAACACATACCTCTCTATTCCCTGCATATTCATGTGCCTATCCAAAAGTCTCTTAAATGCCACCAATGCATCTGCTTCAACCTTCACCCCTGGCAATGCGCTCAGGCAATTGCCACACTTCTAATGTAATCAAACTTCTCCCGTATATCTCCTTAAAACATTACCCCTCTCACCTTAAAGCTATGCCCTCATGTATTTGATTTTTTCATCCTGGGTAAAAGATTTTAAAAGTGTGATGACAAGAGTTCAGGGTAAGCATGTTCCCATTTGGGTAACAAAATCTAAAATACATTTGGACAGGTACATGGATAAGAAAGGTTTAGCGGGATATGGGCCAAACACAGGCAGGTGGGACTAGGGTAGATTAGCGGTATTAGAATCCAAGCTTAATTTAGAGAGTGTGTATATATACATATAGCTTGGATTCTAATACCGCTAATCTACCCTAGTCCCACCTGCCTGGGTTTGGCCCATATCCCGCCTGTTGTGCTGCTGTAAGTAAGATTTTCATTGTTCTATATGGGACATATGACAATAAAACGCTCTTGACTTGAAATTCACCCATCCGATCAACCATTTCCTCATGCTTATTCTCATTTTTCATTCAGCTTGACTGTCTTCCTACATTGCTGTATTATGTCAGACTGAATATCATCCTGAATTGCCCTCTTCGGCCTTTATGGCCTTTGTATAGTGAGGAAATATGTAATATTGCAGCATTAGAGGGCGTCGCCTGGAGCTGGGAATACATGGAAGTTGGTTGTTCTTTCAAACCATTTAACAATCTTTGCAAATTAGATTTTCATTAAGATGCCACTTTTCTAAGCAATTACAGTATAATTTAAGGTATGGTAGAAAATAGCTCAAATAACATGTTGTCTAAATTAAATCTTCGCACTGCTAATTTTCCAGTTACGAAATACATTGCTATAATGTCAAACTTTGAACCATTAAAAGTCAACATAGTTTTGATCTGTAGGTTTTCTGCTCTCTAATGTCTAATATAAATGTCGTCTTATTCTGCTCAACCTTTCAAGCAAAATGTAATCACTTTTCAGATGATTTGCAATCTAATCAAATCATAACATTGTGGCTCTGGCTCTTTATTCCCCTACCCTAGGTAAAAGTCTCTGTGCATTTACACTATCTATCGCTCTCATGATCTTATAATTTCATGTTCATAAGTGATAGGCGCGTAATTAAGCCATTCGGCCCATCAAGTCTATTCCACCATTCAATCATGGCTTATCTATCTCTCACAATCACAATCAGTTTTATTCGTCACTTGCACATATAACATATAACATATAACAATTACAGCACGGAAACAGGCCATCTCGACCCTTCTAGTCCGTGCCGAACACATAATCTCCCCTAGTCCCATATACCTGCGCTCAGACCATAACCCTCCATTCCTTTCCCATCCATATAACTATCCAATTTATTTTTAAATGATAAAAACGAACCTGCCTCCACCACCTTCACTGGAAGCTCATTACACACAGCTACCACTCTCTGAGTAAAGAAGTTCCCCCTCATGTTACCCCTAAACTTCAGTCCCTTAATTCTCAAGTCATGTCCCCTTGTTTGAATCTTCCCTACTCTCAGTGGGAAAAGCTTTTCCACGTCAACTCTGTCTATCCCTCTCATCATTTAAAAAACCTCTATCAAGTCCCCCCTTAACCTTCTGCGCTCCAAAGAATAAAGCCCTAACTTGTTCAACCTTTCCCTGTAACTTAGTTGCTGAAACCCAGGCAACATTCTAGTAAATCTCCTCTGTACTCTCTCTATTTTGTTGACATCCTTCCTATAATTAGGCGACCAAAATTGTACACCATACTCCAGAATTGGCCTCACCAATGCCTTGTACAATTTTAACATTACATCCCAACTTCTATACTCAATGCTCTGATTTATAAAGGCCAGCACACCAAAAGCTTTCTTTACCACCCTATCTACATGAGATTCCACTTTCAGGGAACTGTGCACAGTTATTCCCAGATCCCTCTGTTCACCTACATTCTTCAATTCCCTACCATTTACCATGTACGTCCTATTTTGATTTGTCCTGCCAAGATGTAGCACCTCACACTTATCAGCATTAAACTCCATCTGCCATCTTTCAGCCCACTCTTCCAACTGGCATAAATCTCTCTGTAGACTTTGAAACTCTACATCATTACCCGCAACCCCACCTATCTTAGTATCATCTGCATACTTACTAATCCAATTTACCACACCATCGTCCAGATCATTGATGTACATGACAAACAACAGTGGACCCAACACAGATCCCTGTGGCACCCCACTCGTCACTGGCCTCCAACCTGACAAACAACCATCCACCATTACTCTCTGGCATCTCCCATTCAGCCACTGTTGAATCCATCTTGCTACTCCACCATTAATACCCAACCATTGAACCTTCTTAACCAACCTTCCATGAGGAACCTTGTCAAAGGCCTTACTGAAGTCCATATACACAACATCCACTGCTTTACCCTCATCAATTTCCCGAGTAACATCTTCAAAAAATTCAAGAAGATTAGTTAAACATGACCTTCCAGGCACAAAGGTCCTGACCCAGAAAGTCACTGATTCATATTAGATCATCGCACAGTACAGCACAAGAATATGCCCCTTGGTCCACACTGCCTAACATTATGGCCAGACCATCATTTATCTACTTATTCATAACACATACCTCTCTATTCCCTGCATATTCATGTGCCTATCCAAAAGTCTCTTAAATGCCACATAAAGTGCAAGTGAAATGAATTTGCCAGCAACGGTACAATGAAAAAGAACACACAAAAACACAATAAAAATGTAACATAAACATCCACCACAGCATTCATCACTGTGGTGGAAGGCACAACATTTGGCCAGTCCTCCTCCATTTCCCCCGTGCTCTCCCTCCTAACCCCATTCTCCTGCCTTCTACCCATAATGGATATGGATGAGAAGGGAATGGAGGGTTATGGTATGAGTGCAGGCAGGTGGGACTAAGGGAAAAAAGTTGTTCGGCACGGACTTGTAGGGCCGAGATGGCCTGTTTCCGTGCTGTAATTGTTATATGTTATAAGCCCTGACACCCATCATATTAACCTCTATAAGATCACCCTTCATCCTCTTGCACACAAGGGAATAGTCCTAGCCTGCCCAAAACTTATAAAAACCAACAGAAGGTAACTAAAAAGACAATATGGGGAGAAAAGATGAAGCATGAAGGTAAGCTAGTCAATAATATAAAGAGGATAGCAAATGTTTATTCAGCTGTATAAAGAGTAAGAAAGAGACAAGAGTGGACATTGGACCATTGGACAATGATGCTGGAGAAGTATTGGGTAGACAAATGCTGGAGAAACTCAGCGGGTGAGGCAGCATCTATGGAGAGAAGGAATAGGCGACATTTCAGGTCGAGACCTTTCTTCAGACTGATGTCAGGGGGTCGGGAAAAAGAAAGGAAGAGGCGGAGACAGTGGGCTTGTGGGAGAGCTGGGAAGGGGAGGGGGAGGAGAGAGAAAGCAAGGATGACCTGAAGTTGGAGAAGTCAATGTTCATACCGCTGGGGTGTAAAACTACCCAAGCAAAATATGAGGTGCTGTTTCTCAAATTTGCCGTGGGCCTCACTCTGGCCATGGAGGAGGCCTAGGACAGAAAGGTCAGATTCGGAATGGGAGGGGGAGTTGAAGTGCTGAACCACCGGGAGATCTGAGTGATTTGGTTATTGCGAACTGAGCGGAGGTGTTGGGTGAAGCGATCGCCAGGTCTGCGCATGGTCTCACCAATGTAGAGAAGTCGACATCTGGAACAGCGGATGCAGTAGATGTGGTTGGAGGAGGTGCAGGTGAATCTCTGCCTCACCTGGAAAGACTGCTTGGGTCCTTGGATGGAGTCGAGGTGGGAGGTAAAGTGACAAGTGCAGCATTTCCTGCGGTTGCAAGGGAAAGTACCAGGGGAGGGGGTGGTTTGGGTGGGAAGGGACGAGGTGACTAGGGAGTTACGGAGGGAACTGTCTCTGCAGAAAGCAGAAAGGGGAGGAGATGGGAAGATGTGGCCAGTTGGACGTGGCAAAAATGTCGGAGGATTATACGTTGTATGTGACGGCTGATAGGGTAGAAGTAGTAATGGAGAACAAAGAAATGGCAGATGCACCGGACTTCGCAGTGGACGATACCATCAATGTGCTGGAAATTCAAGAGGGACTGGGGGCAGTAGTTAGTGGAGTGGCTTTCAGTAAGGAGAAGGTGCTTGGGAGCTGAAAGGTGTGAAGGAGGATAAGTCACCTGTACCAGATAGAGTACATCCCAGAGATTGTGGGCATTAGTGGTGATCTTTCAAGAATCGCTGAGTCAGGAGTGGTTCCATAGGACTGGAAAATTGCAAAAGCTACTCCTCTGTTTGTGATGTTTATATATCGCTATATTTAAGAGGGAGTTAGATGTGGCCCTTGTGGCTAAAGGGATCAGGGGGTATGGAGAGAAGGCAGGTACAGGATACTGAGTTGGATGGTCAGCCATGATCATATTGAATGGCAGTGCAGGCTCGAAGGGCCGAATGGCCTACTCCAGCACCTATTTTCTATGTTTTTATGTTTCTATGTTTATTGTAAGGCTGGCCTATATTAACAAAAGATGAACTAATAACACCAAGTTAGCTCTTTGGTTTCTCAATAAAGTGCTAAGAAAGACGTTGAAACTCCTTAAAATGATAAATAGCATTGACACATGGTCTTGAAATAAACCATAGCAATGAGGTAAGGGGTCAAACTGAACCCTTACATGTCTCATTTCAAATATTACTTAATATAAACGTTAGGGAAGCATGAGAGATATGAAAGCAAAATCGTGTTGAGAAACAGTTGGATTCTCTTCTTGGCTTATGTTCTCTATGGATGACTGAGCCAAGGTAAGCTCCATATTCTTTCTTGTCTTTTTCATTCTTGTAATGCATTTCAAAAATACAACATTGCAAATAGACATCTGGATTTTATTACTCACTCATGGGCTAACATCTAGTCAGAAGTTATCACTGAATTTCTCTTCTATATTGAAATATCTGTCTACAGAAAAAGCTCTCGGCTCTTTGTTTGATTAATAGCTCCATAAAGGAATCCACCACCCAGATTGTTCCATTATTTCCATTCTATTTTATCACCACTCTTCATTTTGGCAGCTTTGTGTACATTACAGTGCAGTGCTATAAAAGAATGGAAGGAGAGAAAGTGGGGAATTGCAAGCTATTAGGCCTAACATAAATAGGAAAACGCTGGAATCTCTGAATACTTAGTGATAGCAGAGGATTTGGAAAAAGAGTAGGTTGGGCAGAAGATAGACAAAAAGCTGGACTAACTCAGCGGGTCAGACAGCATCTCTGGAGAGAAGGAATAGGTGATGGAAGGCAGTGACTAGTGGGGTACCGCAAGGCTCGATGCTGGGAGCGCAGCTATTTACAATATACATCAATGATTTAGATGAAGGGATTCAAAGTAACATTAGCAAATTTGCAGATGACACAAAGCTGGGTGTCAGTGTGAACTGTGAGGGGGATGCTATGAAAATGCAGGGTGACTTGGACAGGTTGGGTGAGTGGGCAGATGCATGGCAGATGAAGTTTAATGTGGATAAATGTGAGGTTATCCACTTTGGTAGCAAAAATAGGAAGGCAGATTATTATCTAAATGGGACATCATTGTTGATTTCCTTCCTCAATTGTTTCCCATCACAATTCATTCCGCAGTTTGCACTCTCAACCTTTAACTTTTCCAACCAATATAAGTGTTGTGTGAATCTCCACCTGAAGAAATGCTTCAAATGAAATCATGAACATTTATGCTTATTATTTAAATGGTGTCAAGTTGGGAAAAGGGGAAGTACAACGGGATCTGGGGGTCCTTGTTCATCAGTCTATGAAAGTAAGCACACAGGTACAGCAGACAGTGAAGAAAGTGAATGGCATGTTGACCTTCATAACAAGAGGAGTTGAGTATAGGAGCAAAGAGTTCCTTCTGCAGATGTATAGGGTCCTAGTGAGACCACACCTGGAGTATTGTGTGCAGTTTTGGTCCCTTAATTTGAGGAAGGACATTCTTGCTATTGAGGGAGTGAAGCATAGGTTTACAAGGTTAAATGTCGGGGCTGTCATATGCTGAGAGAATTTTGCGGCTGGGCTTGTATACTCAGGAGTTTAGAAGGATGAGAGGGTATCTTATTGAAACATATAAGATTATTTAGGGTTTGGATATACGCTAGAGGCAGGAAACATGTTCCCGATGTTGGGGGAGTCCAGGACCAGGGGCCACAGTTTAAGAATAAGGTGTAAGGCATTTAGAACGGAGACTAGGAAACACTTTTTCTCACAGAGAGTTGTGAGTCTGTACAGTTCTCTGCCTCAGAGGGCGGTGGAGGTCGGTTCTCTGGATACTTTCAAAAGAGAGCTAGATAGGGCTCTTAAAGATAACGGATTCAGGGGATATGGGGAGAAGGCAGGAACGGGGTACTGATTGGGGATGATCAGTCATGATCTAATTGAATGGAGGTGCTGGCTCGAAGGGCTGAATGGCCTACTCCTGCGTCTATTGTCTATTGTCTATTGATGCTTTGGGTCGAAACCCTTCATCATACTGAAAGTCAGGGAAAAGAGAAACGAGGTAAATAAATGGTGATGCAGAGAGATATAGAACAACTGAATGAAAGGCATGCAAAAAAGTAACAATGATAAAAGAAGCTATCAATTGTTAGATGTGTGCTAGGTGAAAACTGGTTACAGCCAATGAGACTCCAGAAGACGACTTTGAAGCTAGTAAACTTGGGTGGGGGAGGGATGGAAGGAGAGGGGATGCAAGGGTTACTTGAAATTGGATAAATCAGTATTAATACCATTGGGTTGTAAGCTGCTCAAACAAAATATGAGATGCTGTTCCTCCGATTTGCATAACGGGCTTAATAGATAAGCAGGTATGGCACACTTGGACTTTCAGAAGATGTCTCAAGGGGTTATTTAGCAAAATTGAGTGTCAACCAATGGAGGTTTGTTTAACAAACAGAAAAGAGGATAGCAATAAATGTTTAAGAAAGTACTGCAGATGCTGGGAAAATTGAAGGTCGACAAAAATGCTGGAGAAACTCAGCGGGTGAGGCAGCATCTATGGAGCGATGGAATAGGTGATGTTTCGGGTCGAGACCTTCTTCAGACTGAGGAGCTATTTCAGGTGGGAGGCTGAGGGATGGGTGATCTGGGGATTGGTTCTAGGGCCTCAGGTGTTCACAATTTCTATCAATGATTTGGGTGAGAAAGATGTGCAGGTACAGTAATTAACAAGGAAAGCAAATAGTAAATTGGCCTTTCTTGCAAGGAGATTCAATTATAAATGTGGAGACATCTTGCTGCCATTATATTGGTGCTGATGTGATCACAACTGGCATCTTGTCTACCGTTATTGGTAACCCTAATAGCCCTGTCCCACGGTACGAGTTCATTCCAAGAGCTCTCCCAAGTTTGCCCTGATTCGAACTCGGAGATTTATGGTAATGGCCACTCGTCGGTACTCGGGGCTCTCGTGGACATTTTTCAACATGTTGAAATATCTTCACGAGTCTTCCCATGCTTACCTGCCATTAGCGAGTCATCCAGGGTACCTGCCGTTAGCGGTACGAGCCGCTAAGTGACGTCCCCGAGCTCCGACGTACCCGCTACGTTCATTCTCCGTGCTTACCACGAGTTTGATTTATTTTTTTTACTCGGGAGTGCTCTTGGAATGAACTCGTACCGTGGGACAGGGCTATAACACAATAAGTGTTTTGGAAGGAAATGCAGATGCTGGTTTACACCGAAGATAGACACAAAATGCTGGAGGAACTCAGTGGAACAGGCAGCATCTATGGAGAGAAGGAATGGGTGACGTTTCGGGTCGAGACCCTTCGTCAGTGTTTACTTGCCATAGAGTGAGTGCAGGATAGGTGTACCAGATTGGTTTTAGGTTTATTATTGTCATGTGTACCGTGAATACAGTGAAAATATTGTTTTCTGTGCTATCCGATCAGATAAGATAATACTATAGATAAATATAATCGTCAAACTCTAGTGCAATAGATAGAGCAAAGGTGAAGATACAGTGTGCAGAATATAATTCTCAGCATTGTAGTGCATCAGTTCCCTCGACAAAGTCCATTGTCCACAATGGGGTAGAGGTGAATTGGACAATATGCAAGCTTATGGAAGGACCATTCGGACGCCTCATAACAGAGGTGATGAAGCAGTTCTATAATTGTGCGGTTTTAAACTTCTATACATTCTGCCAGACAGATGCTGGGAGAAGAAGGAATGACCGGGGTGGGACAAGTCTTTGATTATGTTGGCTGCTTTTCTGAGTGTAGAGTCAGCTTTGGGACGTCTGGTCTCTGTGATGGCCAAAGACAATTTATTCTGGTCTTGGGCAGAGCTGTTCCCAAACCGAGCTGTGATGAAGCCAACAGGATGCTTTCTATGGTCGTTTGTGAGAGTCATTGGAGTCATGCCAACATTCTTCAGCCTCTTGAGGAAGTAAAGGCATTGGTGTGCCATGTGGCAATCAATGTAATGATTGCAATGCTCACATTGAATGGCGGTGCTGGCTTGAAAGGCCAAATAGCCTACTCCTGCACCTATTGTCTATAATCCCTTCAACATAATTGATCCATGGCAGTTTGTTGGTAATATTTATGCCAAGAAACTTGCAGCCCTCAACCATTTCCCTTTCGGTACCATTGAAGCTGATTAGGGCATGTACTAAACCAAGCTTCCTGAAGTCCATTACTTCATCTTGCTGACATTGAGGGAGAGGTTATTGTCCTGACACCATAAGTTCTCCATCTCTTGTAGTGGGAAGTTGATCCTCTGATGATAAATAAACAAGGTGTTTACCCTGTAGTTCAGAAGGATGAGAAATGGAAGGAATGAAATGGACAACATTCTGACAGGGTAGATGCAGAGAGGGGTTTCCTCTTGCTGAGAAGTCTGGTGTTGGGACTCACAATCTGAATATAAGGGTTGGTCCATTTACCATTTAATGAACAAAAATAGCTTCTCCCAATGTGTAATGAATCTTTGGAATTCTCCACCCAAACTACTGTGGAGGCACAGTTGCTAAATATGTTTATAGAGATAGATAGATTTATTTTGGTGTGAAAGTATTCAAAAGATATAAGGTTAATGTCAGGAAAGATAGCTGATCAGACTTTATTAAATGGTGGAACAGGTCCAAATGAGTTGGAGTCATAGAGTAATACTGTGTTGAAATAGGCCCTTTGGACCAACATGTCCCAGCTTCACACGTCCCACCTGCCCGCATTTGGCCCATATCCCTCCAATCATGTCCTAGCCGTGTGCCTGTCTAACTGTTGCATAAATGTTGGGATCGCCCCTGCTTCAACTCGGGCAGTTTATTCCATACCCCCAACACCCTTTGTGTGAAAAAGTTACCCCTCAGATTCCTATTAAATCCTTTCCCTTTCACCTTGAACCTATGTCCTCTGGTTCTCGATTCCCCTACTCTGGGTAAGAGACTCTGTGCATCTACCCGATCTATTCCTCTCACGATCTTATACACCTCCATAAGATCACCCCCTCATCCGAATGCAGTCCCAGCCTACTCACCCTCTCCCTATAGCTCAGACCCTCAGAGTACCTGCTTTTATTCATATTCTGCTTATAAGGGCTCCAGATGCAGCTGAAGTGACGTGGAATTTTCACGTGCACTCCCCAACATATTCTAGCTCATGTTAACACACTCAGGATCCACCTTGCCACTGAGAGCAAGGCTGCTCTTTAATTGAGAGATCAAGGACTGCTGTATCCTATGTTTCACTGAAACACGGCTCATTCATCCTGACCCACCTGACCCTGCCATACAGTCTGAGGGGGGTCTCCATTCATCATATAAATAGAATGTGCAATAAATAGGAAAGGTGCTGGCTTGGCTTTCGCGTTTTGGCCAATGCTTCATGCTGTACTGATGTGATGATCTTAAGTCAATTCTACTTCGCTAACCTGGAATTCCAGCTCATAAATTGCCATCCCTTGTACCTACCAAGATATTTCACATCTACTGCCTTGGTTTGCATACCAGCCCAAGCCAAGGTGACATTGGAGGAATTTTGCATAGTCATTGTTCCCTCAAAACAGCAAACCCTGTAGATGTTAATGTCACGAAAGATAACGTCACGCTGAAACACCATCAGCATGGCTCCTTCCCCATGCATGAGTTGGCGTTTCTTCTCCACGCTGGCTGTGGACCTGGGGCCGCTGATGTCATCGGTCACAGCCAGCGCGGAGAAGAAGCGGCAACCTCAGCTCAACTCCCGTCAGACCAACCGACAGCCCCGGACCGACGACACCAGCGGCCCCAGGTCCCAGCGCAGAGAAGAAGTGCCAACTCCAGCCCAATCCCGCTCCCCGACGGGCAGGGGACCGCCAGCCAATCCCCCCAGCGCCGGCGAAAGCCGAGCACCAGCCATACACACAAAGCTCTGCAGCAACTCAGACTCATCCCCGCGTCGGCTGCAAGCCCGGCTCGACACGACACCTCCAGCCGCCCCCGGACAGGGACGAGACACCCAGGAGGGGAAGGGGACGGGGACGGCCCAGCAGCAACTCAACAGTCCCGGGCCCAAAACTAACCACGGATAAGCACGATCTCACTCATTCACCAAAGCATAATAAAGCAATAAAAACAACAACATAATCTTAGCTTTTAACAAAGGAACAATAAATACACCTATTTCATAGTTTGAAAGCAGTATTTTCTTACCTAGAAGAATCAAAGCTGGAAAAAACAGAAGAAATGAAGGCCCACTGCTTTCCAGGGCTGTTTATGCATAGTGGCCTTTGACCTGGGCATGCGCAGTCGGAATACCGAACTCGCTTATTATTGTGCGCTTCTGTATTTATTGTTTACTCCATGTGCTTCACACAAATTAGGAACTTTATTGCACCCTGGCATTTGTGAAAATAATCTTAATCTATTGGCTCCTTTGTTTTCAACCATTCTAGGTAATGATTAAAAAAAGTCAAAGTCACCAATTTATGGCACAGGGTTTTTGTCGACAACATTATCATTTAAGCATTAAACATTTAATCACAACTTTATTCCATTCTAATTTTTTTTGTTTAGTTTTGAGATACAGTGCAGAAACAGGCCCTTTGGCCAACTGAGTCTGTGCCGGCCAGCGATCTTCATATATTAACACTACCCTACACACAGAACGGAGACGAGGAACACTTTTTCTCACAGAGAGTTGTGAGTCTGTGGAATTCTGCCTCAGAGGGCAGTGGAGGCAGGTTCTGTGGATACTTTCAAGAGAGAGCTGGATAGGGCTCTTAAAGATAGCGGAGTCAGGGGATATGGGGAAAAGGCAGGAACGGGCTACTGATTGGGTATGATCAGCCATGATCACATTGAATGGCGGTGCTGGCTCGAAGGGCCGAATGGCCTACTCCTGCACATATTTCTCTATTGTCTATTGTCACACTAGGGACAATTTTACATTCATGCCAAGCCAATTAACGTACAAACCTGTACGTCTTTGGAGAGTGAGAGGAAACCAAAGATCTCGGAGAAAACCCTCGCAGGTCACAGGAAGAATGTACAAACTCCGTACAGACAGTGCCCATAGTCAGGATCTAACCCGGGTCTCTGGCGCTGTAAGACAGTAGCTCTAATGCTGCGCCACCATGCTGCCCTTTCTTCGGGAAAAAATTATCAAAGTAATCTCAAAATGTGAGAAAGCTGATGATTTCCATTAGAAAGACCATCTCTGTGATGCAGTTAATAGTCATTATGTTTCTGAAAATTGCAATTATGTCAGCATTATACAATGTAGAAGGAAAATCTACCAACAGCGATCAAAGGAGAGAGAGATATCAAAGACAGTCCCAGTGAATTTGAGGGCAGAGTGGAATTAGTGATGAAGTTAATGAAATCAACTAGTTTTGTATGGGTGCAGGAGGCAGCCCCCATTTAGTAGCCCATGTCCCACAGCTATCTGGACTACACTCTCTCCCACCCTGCCTCTTGCATAGACTCTGTCCCCTGCACTCTATTCCTCCGTCTGTGTCTTATCTGCTCCCTAGACCAGGCTTTCCATTCTAGGACATCTGAAATACTAGATGTCCTCTTTCTTCAGTAAATGTGGACTCCCCCCCCCCCCCCCCCCGGCTAACATAGATGGATCCTTCCAGGGGAGACAGAAATTCACGTGCACCTCGTCTAACCTCATCTATTGTATTTGGTGTTCCTAATATAGCCTCCTCTACATCGGCGAGACCAAGCGTGGACTTGCCAATTGTTTCGCTCAGTCTGCAGGGCTTTGTGGGTTTCCCAGTTGCCAACCATTTTAACTGCCCTTCCCATTCCCACACTGACATTTCTGTCCTAGGCCTCCTCCATTGCCAGAGTGAGGCCAAACACAAACTGGGGGAAACAGCTCCTCATATTCTGCTTTGGTTGCTTGCACCCCAATGGTGCGGACATTGAAGTCTCCGATTCTAGGTAACCTCCAACAACTCCAATTCCTTCTCTGTCCCCTTTCTCCTCCCCTCCCCTGTGCCCCACCTGAATTCACACTTATTTCTCCCCCCCCCCCCCCCCCCTCTGAATTCACACTTATTTCCCCCCCACCCCCCCACCTACATTCTTTCCTCTGGCTTCACAATCCGCAACTGTGAGAGTTTCGAGATGTGGCGCAGAAACAGGCCCTTTGCCCCACCAAATCTACAGCGGCCAGCGTTTCCGTACACCAGCACTAACCTACACACACTAGGGACAATTTACTATTTACAGAAGCCAATTAATCTACAAACCTGTATGTCTTTGGAATATGGGAGGAAACCGGAGATCCCAGGGAAAACCCACACAATTACGGGGAGAACACACAAACTCAGTAGAGACAGCTCAGTCTTCATCCCTTTTATCTCACACTTTTTGTTTTATCTCAGGCCTTTGTTGAACCATCTGCCTATCAAACCCCCCCCCCCCCCCCCCACACTCAATCAGTCTAAAGAAGGGTCCCAACCTGAAACATCACCTATCCATGTTATTCATGGGTGCTGCCTGCACCTGCTTTCTGCAGTTTAAACCATTTCTGCCAATTACTTTATCTCATAGCACAAAGAGAAATTCATGCCAGTTTTCATTTCTCACATCTTTAAAGTCTTTGCACTTTGAGCTGCCAAGAAGAGTGGCAATCTGTTCTAGTTTCTAGCGATACCATCTGAAACTGTTAATTGTTAATTGTCTGTGAAACCAGGGGACGAGTTTTATAAATGCAGAGCTGAGCCACTCTAAAATCCTTCTCTTAAATAATCTAAATCTAGGCTCAGCCTTGTCTCTTGTAATCAGTGAATGCGATTTGTGGTGACCTGCACACTCTCGTTTATTGGCATTAAACTGCATTAGCTCAACAGCTGAAGCTCTCCAGATCTCTGAACCATCTCGCAGTGTCATGCATTTTGACATCGCATGCCATTTTATGTCAACAATGAACTTCAAAACTGTGCTTGTAACATCAAAACCAAGTACTCTACATTTCCATTGATCTTTCACTAACAAACGCAAATTGAAAACCAGGTCTCCGTGTTGTAAGTGGAGTGTGTTCAACTTCTTCAATGTCACGGCCCTCACATCAGGATGACATTCAAGATAACACTTGCCTAAACATACAGGATGTTCCGTGCATTTTGCCAAGTGAGCACATATACACATTTTCTCACGGGGGGACCTCATTGAAACTTACCGAATAGTGAAAAATCTGGATAGAGTGGATGTGGGGAGGGTGTTTCCACTAGTGGGAGAGTCGAGGACCAGAGGTCACAGCCTCAGAATTAAAGGATGTTCCTTTAGGAATGAGATGAGGAGGAATTTCTTTAGTCAGAGGGTGGTGAATCTGTAGAATTTATTGCCACAGGCTGTGGATAATTTTAAGGCAGCGATAGAAAGATTCTTGATTAGTATGGGTGTCAGGGGTTATGGGGAGAAGGCAGGAGAATGGGGTTAGGAGGGAGAGACAGATCAGCCATGATTGAATGGTGGAGTAGACTTGATCGACTATTTCCATAAACATCCAATTCAGCTATTTTTCAGTCAGAACATTTCAACCAAAGCTGATTTTAAGCTGGCATTCAGCAAAAACAGGAGAGAAAACGCAAAACACAAAGTAAACAACTGTAAACGTATAAATATTCATGGTTATGAACAACCTCCCCCCATATTCTACTGCAGTATCCACTAGCTGGTACTGTCACAGACAAGGATAAAGCAAGCTCACTGCTAAATATTGTCCATTTTCATTATGACATAAAAGGAAGCCATTCAGCTCAAGTCTATGACAGACACAAAAAGCTGGAGTAACTCAGCGGGGCAGGCAGCATCTCTGGAGAAAAGGAATAGTGACGTTTCAGGTCGAGACCCTCCTTCAGACTGTCTGACCCGTTAAGTTACTCCAGCTTTTTGTGTCTATCTTCGGTTTGAACCAGCATCTGCAGTTCCTTCTACACAGCGCAAGTCAATGCTAGCTTTGTTCCCCAGCATGTGAGCATAGCTTGTAAGACCATCATTTTCCATGACTTAGAGGGTAAAGGGCCTGTCCCACTGACGCGACTTTACAGCGACTGTCTTCGACCTTCAAGCTGGAGGGCACTGGAAAACCGCGAGCTGGATGGACCGTCAGCGCGCGCGCACACACGCACACACGCACACACGCACACACGCACACGCACACGCACACACACACACACACACACACACACACACACACACACACACACACACACACACACACACACACACACACACACCACAAAGGCAGGGGCCAGGGAAAGCAGGGGAGCGCTGTCGGAAATTCACACCCGCCATGAACAGGAAAGTAAAAGATGGCTGGCACAGTTTGGTAAGTCCTTTAGATAGCGTGGGGGGGGGGAGGGGTGGAGGAGAGAGAGAAGGGGGGAGAAGGAGTGGAGACACTTTTAAGAAGGCAGGCAACGTTTAATAAAGTTTAGCAGGCATTCTTACCTTTTTTCTCAACGAGCTTTACCTTTGATTAACTTCAATTGACTTTGACTACCTAAATATAGCATTATGACCAACTACGACCTACCTCGATTAAACCTACGAGTAAAAAAATATCCATTTTTTTCCATGGCAACCTTTTGTTACTCGCGGGTATTTTTCAACGTTGAAAAATACGCCGCGACCTAGCTGAGGTCTCGAGTACATGGGGACTACTCTTGAGCATGAAGGAGAGTTACAAAGAGCTCCTAGGATCTTGTGTCGACCATGCTGCGAGTATGAGTCGAGGGCAAACTCGTCTGAACTCGCGGATTAGGTTGCCGCAGTGGGACAGCCCCTTAACCTGCAAATGGTGGTGTTTCCTCGCACCTGGTCACCTTGATGGTAGAGATCGTAGTTTCAGAAGGTGCTTTCAGAGTGACGTGGGCAAACTACTACAGTGACTTTTGTACATGCGTTGACAAGTGTAATTGTTTTAATGTTATAGAAAACATTTACAGTGTATTTAGAGTGAAAACATTCATCACTATGAATTTCTGTATGTGTTGGTCTTTACGTGGTAAAAGTAGAGACCAACATATACAGGTATATTTATTTGACCAAAAAGAGAATTTTACTCCGTGTAACCAAAGTCTCTAATTTAACCAATTACGTGTGACAAAATTAAACGTAGTTCTAAGAATAGCTAATATGATTAATTTTGTGTCGGAAGGAACTGCAGGTGCTGGTTTACACCGTAGGTGGACACGAATGCTGGAGTAATCTTTGAAGGGTCTCGACCCGAAAGGCCACCCATTCCTCCTCTCCAGAGATGCTGCCAGTTCCGCTGAGTTACACCAGCATTTTGATTAATGTTGTATTTCATTTTGATAATCTCTTTATTTTGATGCTTTCCCCTGAAATCCCCAAACGATAAAGTGATTGCAACATTACATAATTTGCATTTTCAGTCCAGATTACAATTACTGACTTTAGTAACCATCCCAGATTGACTTTTATTACATCTAGTTCTGTTTACGTTTTGTTAAGGTGCTCACTAGGTTCTTAACTGAAGGAGGAACAGATGGCTATGAAAATGATTCACAAGTCTACCTGGTGCTTTGCCTTACTTGCTTTTGTGACAGGACCTCAAGGCACATCAACTGTAAGATGGAATAATTTTCATTGTCTGGAAGAATGGAACTCCAACAGCTCTCCAGAGCCGTACAATCCAGGATAACATAGCTGGAAGGGGCAAATGGCCTACTCCTGCACCTATTGTCTATAGTCTAACACAACCTGCCTGATTGGTACTGCTTCCAAAGACCCTAATAATCTCTTCCCCCAGCCCAGATATCCAGGGACCTCCAGGTGAGACCAGACATAAAACAAAACATGGTGTGTAGGAAGGAACTGCAGATGCTGGTTTAAACTGAAGATGGACACAAATTGCTAGAGTAACTCAGCGGGACAGGCAGTATCTCTGGAGACAAGCAATGGGTGACGTTTCGGGTCGAGACCCTTCTTCAGACTGATCATACAAAAACATGGTAGTCTCGTGCCTCAACTTTCTCCTGAATTTCAATCTCTACCATCATGAAAAGAGGTCTAAATGCTAGAACTCCTTGTTCAACTGGACTGTGGACGTTATTTACTCCACAGGCTGAAGGTTTTCCACAAAGGCAGCTTCCAACCTCTTTCTAAACAGCAAGTATGACCCAGCAATGAATCCTGCCATATTAGCATCATCTTTCCTCGAGGCCCCCTCACCAAAGAACTCAATCAAGCAAATCCAACAGAATGTTTGTACAGATAATTATGCTGATTTACATTAATTAGCATCTCGCATTTACAAAAGCCGATTTATTTTGTCCCACAATATTTCCCTATAAGAATTCCTGTGTTAATAAGAGACTGCCTTAATCCTTTCATTAATGAGATTACCCCTTTCCTGCCTTTTGAGCAAGTTGTCACATTTGTTGTCCTCCATTTCTTTGACACCACATCCGTTGCCCAGGCAACTTGCTGGATTATGCTCCAGGTTCTGTAGTATTCACCCTTCACTCAGTAACTGCTCACTGAATCGTCCACTTTGAGAACTCCCATCGTTTACATATAGAGTCATTAGGGCCTGTCCCACTTGGCGATTTTTTTGGCGACTGTCGACATCATTGACTGACGTATCAGGTCACCGAAAAAGTTGCGGCGTGATAACGTATTGACGCGCGGTGTCTCCTCAAGTGTCACAACATTTTTTTGTCGCCGATGGATTTTAAAATGTTCAAAATCTTTCGGCGACCCTGATACGTCAGTCAATGACGCTGGCAGTTGCCAAAAAAATCCCCAAGTGAGACAGGCCCTATAGTCATACAGCGTGGAAACAGGCCCTTCGGCCCAACTTGCCTATGTCTGGCCTATATGCCCCATCTACGCCGGCACTGTGGCGCCAGAGACTCGGGTTCGATCCTGACTATGGATGCTGTCTGTCAGGAGTTTATACGTGCATTCAGAAAGTATTCAGACCCATTCACTTTTTCCACATTTTGTTACGTTCCAGCCTTATTCTAAAAAGGATTTTAAAAAATGTTTTAATGATCAATCTACACACAATACCCAATAATAAAACAGTGAAAACAGGAGTTTAGAAATTTTTGCTGAATACTTTCTGAATGCACTGTGCGTTCTCCTTGTGACCGTGTGGGCTTTCTCTGGGTGCTCCGGTTTCCTCCCTCACACCAAAGACATACAGGTTTGTAGATTAATTGCTTGTAAAAATTGTAAACTGTCCCTGGTGTGTAGCATAGTATTAGTGTACTGGGGTGATTGCTGGTCGGAGCGGACTCGGTCTGAAGAGTCTCTTTCCACACTGTATCTCTAAAGTTGAAATCTACACTTATCTCACCTGTCTGTGTTTGGTCCATATTCTTCTATACATATCCTATCAATGTACCTGTCAAAATGTTTCTCAAACATTATGATAGTCCCTGCCTCAATTACCTACTCCAGCAGCTCGTTCCATAAACCCACCACCCTTTGTGTAAAAAGTGTTACCCCTCAGGTTCCTATGTATTTCCTATTTATGTTACTGTATGTTGATCAAATATAACTCTTACTACTTTGATTCGAGATCAAATATTGAACCACCCTATCAGTGCATAAATCATACCCTTAATGGGAATGTTTATGAATGTTCATAATATGTGTTTGGAATATAAATCAGTTTTAAGTTCTCCCCAAATGTAGACCTCATTATTTTGGTAGTATACAGCTCAACGGGCAGCACGGTGGCACAGTGGTAGAGTTGCTGCTTTGGGACACTTGCAGCACCAGAGACCTGGGTTCAATCCCGACTATGGGTGCTGTCTGTACGGAGTTTGTACGTTCTCCCCGTGACCGCGTGGGTTTTCTACGGATCCCCGGTTTCTTCCCACACTCCAAAGACGTACAGGTTTGTAGGTTAATTCCATGGTATTATGTATCTGCGGAAAAGTTTGCACTTTATCCACTGCTAAGCATGCAAAGAGTGAATTTAATCAAAACCACTGCCCTGTGGAAAAGGATGGGCAATTAAATCAGGATTGATTCATCCGCCTTGTTCTCATAGTCATGCGGCGAATAAATAGACCCTTCAGCCCAAATTGTCCATCCCGACCAAGATGCCCCAGCTAAGTTAGTCCCATTTGTCCATGTTTGTCCATATCCCTATGAACCTTTCCTACCTATGTACCTGTCCAAGTGTCTTTTTAATGCTATTATTAAACTTGCTTCAACTACCTCCTCTGCAGCTTGTTCCATACAACCCACCCTGTTCTCGAAAATGTAATTTTGAAGTATGTGGGTACTGAGATGAACACTGGAATTTTTTTAATTAATCTTTTTTTAGGTGCTCTGGATCAAACAGGAATTGCACTGAAAAGTCTGTTCTGTGTAAAGGCAATGGATGATCCAGGAGAGGTACGTACCACACTCCATCTGTTCAATCCTACTCATTTTGCAATTCTAAACACATTTAATGAATGAATGAAAGGTAGACAAAAATGCTGGAAAAACTCAGCGGGTGAGGCAGCATCTATGCAGCGAAGGAAATTGGCAACGTTTCGGGTCAAAACCCTTCTTCAGATTGATGTGAGGGTGGGGGGGAGAAGAAAGGAAGAGGTGGAGCCAGTGGGCTGAGGGAGAGCTGAGAAGGGGAGGAGAAAGTAAGGACTACCTGAAATTAGAGAAGTCAATGTTCGTACCGTTGGGGTGCAAACTGCCCAAGCGAAATATGAGGTGCTGCTCCTCCAATTTACGGTGGTCCTCACTCTGGCCATGGAGGAGGCCCAGGACAGAAAGGTCGGATTTGGAATGGGAGGGGGAGTGATACTTTATTGAATGAATAATACTTTATTGTCACGGGTTCCCAGGTCCAGTGAAAAGCTTTGTTTTGAACACAACCTAATCAGCACACAAGTGTCACCACGTGTTGGAGGAGACAGAGTTACACAAGTACCAACAAGCCGCCGCACGTGACAGCTAACCCCCCCCCCCCCCCCCCCCCCCCCGGCCAATTTCCTGGTGAAACAACAACTGTCTTGACTCTGCTACTTCCCATACCTTCTCCAATCTCACTCCCTCTGAATGCACAGACCTGCGCTCACTGCAACGTTCCCAACATCCCACAAGGAAGGTGTCTTCGTGATCTGGGAGGGCTGACCTCTACCGTGCTGAGGCCAGGCGCCAGCTCTTGGACACCTCTTCACACCTACCACTTAACCATGACCTGACAGGCGCAGCAGGCCATTATCTCCCTGACAGTCCTCCACAGCTTGCATCTTTATCGGGGTCAGGGGATATGGGGAGAAGGCAGGAACGGGTTACTGATTGTGGATGATCAGCCATGATCACATTGAATGACGGTGCTGGCACGAGGGGCCACATGGCCTACTCCTACATCTATTGTCTATTGCCTATTTATCATTCCCCAGCCCCGCACTACCCCCTCCCCAAAATCCACAAACACACCTGCCCTGGCAGACCCACTGTTTCTGCCTGCTCCTACCCCACTGAACTCATCTCCACATACATCGATTCTGTCCAATCCCTTCCTACCTATGTCCAAGACACCTCACAAGCCCTTCAACTTCAGGACCTTTCAGTTTCCCGGCCCCTGTTCACTCATCTTTACCATGGACGGCCAATCCCTCTGCACCTCCACCCCTCACCAGGAAGGTCTCAAAGTCCTCCGCTTCTTCCTTGAACATCTGGCCAAATAATGTCCCTCTACTGACACTCTCCCTCACCCTCATCCCCACCCTCATCCTCACCCTCATCCTCAACAACTTCTCTTTTGACTCCTCTCACTTTATCCATGTTAAAGGTCTAGCCATGGGCACTTGCATGGACCCCAGCTTTGCCTGGCTTTTTGTTGGTTATGGCGAACAGTCATTGTTCCAGGCATACACTGGCCCTATTCCCTGAACTCTATCTCCGCTACATTGACGACTACATCGGGACAACCTCCTGCACCCATGCAGAACTCATGGACTTTATTAACATCACCACTAACTTCCACCCTGCCCTCTCTGACACCTCCCTCCCCTTTCCTGATCTCTCTGCCTTCGTCACAGGAGACAGAATATCGACTGATGTCTACTTCAAACCTGCCTACACCCACAGTTAGACACAAAGTGTGGGAGTAACTCAATGGGTCTATCAGCATCTCTGTGAAAAAGGATAGGTGAAGTTTTGGGTCGGGACCCTTCTTCAGATTGAAAGTGCAGGAAGGGGTGAAGAGATGGAGGTGAGAATCCTGGCACTGATGCACAACCAGCCACAGGGGCTAAATTGTTGTGTGCAGTAGAATTGGCCTTGAGCAATGATTTTCTCCCATTGCATGCAGTGGACTCGGTGAGACGGAATCAGATAACCATGGGTAGAAACGGATTCTGCTGTGAAGAAAGTTTCAAATGTGCAGTGGAAAGGAAGCTGTGATGGTGTGGTGTTTGGTTAGCAAGAGGTGTTCAGAAAAATGACAAGAATATTTAGATCAAGAGTCGATGGTTCTGAGGAGCGAGTGGAAGGGAGTGAGAGATGATGAATGGGGCAATTGAAAAGCTGAACATAAGGTCATAAGTGATAGGCCATTCGACCCATCAAGTCTACTCCACCATTCAATCATGGCTGATCTATCTCTCCCTCCTAACGCCATTCTCCTGCCTTCTCCCCATAACCTCTGAGACCCATACTAATGAAGAATCTATTTATCTCAGCCTTAAAAAAAAATCAATTGGTTTGGCCTACGCAGATTTCTGTGGCAAAGAATTCCACAGATTCACCACCCTCTGACTCAAAAAAATCGTCCTCATCTCCTTCCTAAAGGAACGTCCTTTTGTTCAGAGTATATGATAGTCTGGTCCGAGACTCTCCCACTAGTGTAAACATCTTCTCCGCATCCACTCTATCCTGGGCTTTTGCTATTTGATAAGTTTCAATGAGGTCCCCCCTCATTGAAGTCTTTAGCTGTGGATATGATCTCAGTGAGGTTGGTGCAGTTGAGGAGGTGAAAGGAGATGGTCAGGTTGATTGTGAGAAGGATTGAATTCAGCTCAGGAGAAAGTTGGATAAGGGGTTGTTGCATTGATTATCTAGGGACATGTGGACACCAGCCCCACGGGGAGTGCATCGGGGCAATCAGTTATTAGGACACCCACCTTAAAGAAGATGGTGACCCCAAACTCCCGAGCTGTGAACCAGCTTAGTTGAGTCCTTTGGTAGACACAAAATGCTGGGGTAACTCAGCGGGACAGGCAGCATCTCTGGAGAGAAAGAATGGGTGACGTTTCAGGTCGAGACCCTTCTTCAGACCTTCATTTGAGTCCTTTATTTGCTTACATTAAAACTGGACTCAGATCTTTAGTTAAAATCATCTTGCGTGTTTGAGGTATGCATCGCAACTTGGTTTGGGAACAGCTCCATCCAAGACCGCAAGAAATTGCAGTGAATTGTGGACGCAGCCCAGACCATCGCACAAACCAACCTCCCTTCCATTGACTCCATTTATACCTCACGCTGCCTCAGCAAGGCCAGCAGCATAATCAAGGATGAGTCGCACCCTGGCCATTCCCTCTTCTCCCCTCTCCCATCAGGCAAAAGGTATAGAAGTGTGAAAACACACACCTCCAGATTCAGGGACAGTTTCTTCCCAGCTGTTATCAGGCAACTGAATCATCCTACCACAACCAGAGAGCTGTGCTGAACTATTATCTACCTCATTTGTGACCCTTGATTTATCTGTGATCGGACTTTACTGACTTTACCCTGCACTAAACATTATTCTTGTATTGTATCTAGACCCTGCAAATGGCTCAATTGCAATCATGTATTGTCTTTCCGCTGACTGGATAGCATGCAACAAAAGCTTTTCACCGTACCTTGGTACACATGACAATAAACTAAACTAAACTATATGTGGGTCCCCAACTATACGGAAGCTAGGGTATCTTTTGAAACATGGTAATCTGCAGGTTACAAAATGGATTTGCAGCCTCACTGATATTGAAAGGAAATTAGATAACTGAATGATACCATGTGGTATGTGCGCAGCCAAGAGTTTGAAGAATGGTTCTTATCTCACCTTACTGAGAATGATTGAAATATACTCATAAGGTCACACATCAGGTCATAAGGTTCCGTACAGGTCATATAGGTGTCAGAGGTTAAGGTGAGAAGGCAGGAGAATGGGGTTAGGAGGGGGAGATAGATCAGCCATGATTGAATGGCGGAGTAGACTTGATGGGCCGAATGGCCTAATTCTACTTTTCTACACTTATGAAATATACTATCCTTAAACATACCGGGGAAATAATCATAATGTTTTTATTTCTCCCATATTCTAATCAGTTTTGCAAAACTAAAGGTAATTCTTCAGAATGAAATAAATATGGCATACAATTCAGTTTGGGTATACACAGAGCAATAACATGTCTTTGGATACACTTCATGAATAAACATTGTTTCTCCACAAATGAAGTGTTAAAATGGATGGGATTTGGAGAAACAAGGGGGCTGTTGTTAAGAGACTGAGATGCTGAAATCACAAGATAATACATTTCCAGTGTATAAAGTGAGATCTTCATATTGCATGACGTTGCTTTACATTCGTCTATTAGCATAAAGAGATTATGGTAAGCCAATTGTTGAAAATACTGTGATGTTGAATATGCTGCCTTGTTAAAATTGCACTGCTTTTCTTGGCATGAAGGCAGCTGGTGAGTGACAATTGAAAAGCTCCATTCAAACCTCCTCCTACACTGTGTCGTGCTTGTATTATATAATAAATCTCCTGTGCTGCTATATTTGTACCATTTGTGTCATCTTTCATAAATTGTAGCTGAACAGCTAACGGATCGTATTGTGACACCCTTCATCGTGTGACATAACCTCTGGTGCCGTGAATCGTCAGTAAATGCGTCACTGCCAAGTACCACTGCTTTTTTGGGCACAATTGAAGATGATTATTATAAAATATATCTTTTAATTATGATCGGTAGGTGGAGGAGGCAAAGAGTTGAAAATGTTAACTGTTACAGGAAATCACTTTTTGACAAAATGTTACGGTAATTTTAAGGACAAGGCTTCACCCTTAGCGATGCTGCATGAGATGTATAACCTGCATATCCTCTTTCTATCAAAGAATCAGACAATATCAGAGCACAAAAAGCCGAAACGTGTACGAATATCTATAGTGGTAAGTGAGGAGATGACCCATTATCATCAATATATAACCGCATACCCAATCAAAATTAATACAGATTTATTTTCATTTGCTGAGAACATCACGCAAATTCATTTAAATTTTATCTTATGAGCTCGAAAGGGAAATATCTCGACACAGCTGCGGTGTTGGGCAGCAATTTTGAGACAGTATCCTCTGATGGGAAGAGAGACCTTTTTACAGTTCGAGTAGTTTCACCTGCAGAACTTGCAAGTGGAATTCTTCCAAAAAAATCCTCTTTATAATGTGTTCATAAACTTCCAATAAAGATGAATGATATGTGTACTAAAAATCTGCATAATCATTGAACATCCGTAGAATTTTTTAACCATTTCCATAAAGTTCAAGGCAAATGTGGTCAGTTTCAGAATATTTAAATGCAATATAGTTACCCTTTTTTAATAATTTTTTTGCATAAAAGCTAATGTTTGTTAGGGAAAGGAAAATGTTATACTTTTTCTAAATCTAACAGAGAAAGCCATGAATACTGCAAAACACAACTCAGTGCCTGGGACTGCAGATTAATCTCCAAATGCAACTGCAGCTATAGATTATCATTGCATTGTTGGAATTGGCTGTCAGATTGCTAATCTCTATCAGATCAGTGATAATGGTATGTCATGCATTTCATGCGAACCTTCAAACAGGCCAGCGAGCCAATCTGAACACACCCAATTGAATGGAGTATTTGTGTCTACTGTCAAAGAATTCTCTTTTGAGCTCATAAGATAACCTTTTCAACAAATACTTACACTTATAAAAAATCATTTCCATTTTGAAAGAGCTACTTGCTACAGGGCTGCAACAATATTTTGTCAAGAGGAGTACTGCTGTTCAGCTCAGTAAGATGATCAAGATGTGTGATTTTGGCAGATGCCCAACTGGGACAGCATTAACGCTGAGATAACTGCTGTCCTCAGTAGAGCTGTCTGTTGAAAAGCTGATGATTCCAGCTCAAATGAGCAAATAATCAATGATAAGCAAATCCATTCCATTCAAAGGATGACTAGTTTTGATAATTTGCCAATTATTTGATCTGATTTGTACCTGATGTGTCCCCCCCCCCCCCCCCCACCCTTCCTAAATCATATATTTACAGTTACTGTTCAGTTTTGATTTAATTTGGGTTTGATGAAAAACAACATTCATAATTCAAGTATTCTGCATTTGACGAACTGTTGGTGCTCTTACTTACTGCACTGCCTTCTATCGACCATTGCCCACAAACATGCTTTGCCTGTGGCATGGAGACGGCATGTCCTGGACTGTTCATTCTGCCATTGTTTGATAGACCATTGAGAGTAATTGATGGCAGTGGGACTTGTCCATTTTACTTTGTTGCATTTTCACCTCTTACAATGAAGTTGTTACTATGCTGCACAATGTGGCGAATAGCAAACTACCTGGCAGAGTTTCAGTGTCTATCGGATCTCGGCTGCAATGGTTTAAAATGCTTCTGGTTACCTTTCTGCTCTGTGGCTTCGTGCACGGAGCTGGTGAATATCAAGGACTCAAATGCAACAACTAGAAATACCCAGCAGATCACAGAGAGAGTGAAAATAATTAATATTGTAGGTCAACTATGTTTCATCGACAGTGAGGAGGAGCAAGGGCAATAGAAACTTTTACAATGCAATGAAAGTGGGGGAGAGGGAGGATAGGACAGAAGGTGAGACCTCAGATATTGTGGGGGGCTGTAGAGATTAAATGACTAAAGGGTGACAGAGATTGATTAGAGGCATTGGTGGAAAGGAAGAAAGGCAGTCTTTTTCTTCTTGTGTATGGTTTACTAGAATGTTGCCTGGGTTTCAGCAACTAAGTTACAGAGAAAGGTTGAACAAGTTAGGGCTTTATTCTTTGGAGCGCAGAAGGTTAAGGGGGGACTTGATAGAGGTTTTTAAAATGATGAGAGGGATAGACAGAGTTGACGTGGAAAAGCTTTTCCCACTGAGAGTAGGGAAGATTCAAACAAGGGGACATGACTTGAGAATTAAGGGACTGAAGTTTAGGGGTAACATGAGGGGGAACTTCTTTACTCAGAGAGTGGTAGCTGTGTGGAATGAGCTTCCAGTTAAGGTGGTGGAGGCAGGTTCGTTTTTATCATTTAAAAATAAATTGGATAGTTATATGGATGGGAAAGGAATGGAGGGTTATGGTCTGAGCGCAGGTATATGGGACTAGGGGAGATTATGTGTTCGGCACGGACTAGAGGGGTCGAGATGGCCTGTTTCCGTGCTGTAATTGTTATATGGTTATATGGCGTGCACAGACTAAAGTTGCAGGACAACTTGTCTATTTGATCTTATTTGATTATGCACGTCGGGTTGATTGCATTCGTCGAAACAGGGCGGACCACGTGAAGGTTGCAATCTCCTTCCCCAGAAAGGCAGTGCCAAATCTGTACTGCATGATGGCTGTAATGCTACTGGAAACTATTCATATGAAAAGGAGTTTGGTCAAATGAGTAAGCTACAAAGTAGATTTGATAGGATGATGTCAGGAATGGAAAAACACGATATCTACAGTGATTTTGTAATCACCGCCTCTTAGCCAGAAGCTTAGGATACCGTGGTATGGACACAGTATTGCAGCAATCGGCCCATGAAGTAGTTACCAACCAGAAAACTGGCAAATGGAGAACAGAACCTGATTATCCAGGAAGACAGGCTGGATAATTGCAATTAGGTAAAGAAGATATATGGTTTGCTTGCTTTCATAGGTGGGGGGCATTCAGTATAACAGTTAGGAAGTTATAATGCAACTTAATATGACTTTGGTTGGGCCACATTTGGAGTTTTGTTGTGAAATTCTGCTCACCCCATTACAGGAAGGATGAGGAGGCTTTGGAAAGGGTGGCGGAGGCTTAGGAAGGGATGCTGGTTTATGGGATATTAGCTGCAGGGAGAAGTTGGACAGACTTGGATTGTTTTCTCTGGAACGCCGGAGCTTGCAGGGAGTATATAAAATTATGAGATCCATATTTAGCATAGGCAGTCAGAATCTTTGTCCCAGAATGGAAAAATCAAATGCTAGAGGCATGGCTTTCAGATGGGAGGGCCAATGTTTAAAGGAGATTTGCCGAGCTAGTTTTTATTGTACAGAAGCTGGTGAGTGCCTTGAATGTACTGCCAGGGGTAGTGATTGAAGCAGATATGTTTTTGTCTTGTAATGATACTTTGTGCTGTTTAATGGACTTTTGGATAGGCATATGCAGGGAATACACACAGGGAATTTCATAACAAGAGGATTTCAGTATAGGAGTGAAGAGGTTCTTCTGCAGTTGTATAGGGCTCTGGTGAGACCACATCCAGAGTATTGTGTACAGTTTTGGTCTCCTAATTTGAGGAAGGACATCTTTGTGATTGAGGCAGTGCAGCGTAGGTTCACGAGATTGATCCCTGGGATGGTGGGACTGTCACATGAGGAGGGATTGAAAAGACTAGGCTTGTATTCACTGGAGTTTAGAAGGATGAGGGGATTTACTAGAATGTTGCCTGGGTTTCAACAACTAAGTTACAGAGATAGGTTGAATAAGTTAGGTCTTTATTCTCTGGAGCGCAGAAGGTTAAGGGGGGACTTGATAGAGGTCTTTAAAATGATGAGAGGGATAGACAGAGTTGATGTGATCAAGCTTTTCCCTTTGAGAATAGGGAAGATTCAAACAAGAGGACATGACTTCAGAATTAAGGGACAGAAGTTTAGGGGTAACATGAGGGGGAACTTCTTTACTCAGAGAGTGGTAGCGGTGTGGAATGAGCTTCCAGTGGAAGTGGTGGCGGCAGGTTCGTTGGTATCATTTAAAAATAAATTGGATAGGCATATGGATGAGAAGGGAATGGAGGGTTATGGTATGAGTGCAGGCAGGTGGGACTAAGGGGAAAAAGTTGTTCGGCACGGACTTGTAGGGCCGAGATGGCCTGTTTCCGTGCTGTAATTGTTATATGTTATATTGTTATATGGGATATCTTATAGAAACATATAAAATTATAAAAGGACTGGACAAGCTAGATGCAGGAAAAATGTTCCCAATGTGGGGCGAGTCCAGAACCAGGGACCACTGTCTTAGAATAAAGGGGAGGTCATTTAAGACAGAGGTGAGAAAATACTTTTTCACCCAGAGAGTTGTGAATTTATGGAATTCCCTTCCACAGAGGGCAGTGAAGGCCAAGTCACTGGATGGATTTAAGAGAGAGTTAGATAGAGCTCAAGTGGAGTCAAGGGATATGGGGAGAAGGCAGGCACGGGTTATTGATAGGGGACGATCAGCCATGATCACAATGCTGGCTCGAAGGGCTGAATGGCCTATGTTTCTATGAATGGAGGGGCATGGGTTATGGGCAGGTATACAAGTGCTGCTTCAGTTTTAGTTTAGAGACACAGCATGGAAACAGGCCATTTGGCCCACTGAATAAATGCCGACCAGTGATCCCCGCACACTTATACTATCCTAAACACACTAGGGACAATTTACAATTATACCAAACCACGTAACTTACAAATGTGTGCATTTTTGGAGTGTGGGAGGAAACCGGAGATCCTGGAGAAAACCCACGCAGGTCACCGGTAAAACGTATAACGTTGTATGTTTGTTATTTTGGATCGGGTTGGCTTTCCTTGGTTACAATCAAATAGACCCTTCTTCATTCCTTCCCTCCAGAGATGCTGCCTGTCCCGCTGAGTTACTCTAGCATTTTGTGTCTACCTTCGATTTAAACCAGCACCTGCAGTTCCTTCCTACATACGGAGCAAATCAGGTCAGGCACAATAGACCTAAAAGGACAGTTAACATGAATACCCTGTGGCAAGGTGCTTCCAATGGAAAATAGCTCAATCTGTATTGAATCATGGTGAATCTGTATCAAATTATTTAGGTATATGTTGCTAGTTGCCAGTTCATCCTGCAATTTGCAGTAATTGTAGCTAAGTATTAGTATGATAACAAATAATCAATTGTCAATTTGAATCAAGGGTGAAACAACATTTGTACCAGGTTAGAATTCACAGCAGGTTAGAATTCAGTTGAAGTCTTATGCCCCTGTCCCACTTAGGAAACCTGAACGGAAACCTCTGGAGACTTTGCGCTCCACCCAAGGTTTCCGTGTGGCCGCATGGACACTGTCTCTGGTTGTTAAGCAGTCGGCTCGGTAGTGGGAGGGTATACAAAACACGAGACCTCTGGATACAGAGCCACAGGACTTGGTTCCTTCACAGGAAGGAGATGTTGACGGTTGCGTCTGTAAATGACCCCGTCCGCGCTTACCAGGTAAGAGCGCGGTTCTTTGGCAGGGCTGTGGATGTGACCCAGACGGCCATAGCCCTTGTTGGTCTGGAGGTGAACAACCTGTCCACTGGAGAGAGGTTTAAGTGGCTTGTCAAAAAAACAGTTTTGGTGCATCACGCTTCAATTGTAGTTGTTTCTGGACCACGGGAGGTGAACGGACCTGTGGCTGAAGAAGCAGCTGGGGTACAGGGAGGGCAGCACGGGTTTGACAAGACATCAGTATGGGATCGCAGGTAATGTCCCTTAAATTGAGCAGGTCCAGGTAGAAGTCGGATTTCGCAAGATAAGAACATTCCATTAATTTCCATTAGAAACTGATTTAAACTGCGTCATAGACTCGCAGTCTCATACCCTTAAGTTTTATATCATCCGAGGGGATTCTGAAACTCGGCTTGGTATCAATGCATGTCACGATCTAGGCATAGTCTACTTTGGCCACGCTGTCCATCAACTCTTTCTCGCTGGGGGCCTCACTCAGCAAATACTCTCTCAATATAGAGAACTGTTCAACGATGAGCTTGTTAAGCTGACCCTCAAATACAACATTGCCGTCGATCCCAAAGTCACTCCTGTGGTCCGAGCACCCCATCATGTTCCGCATGCCAGTACACAATGAGCTCCAGCGGATGGTCTCCCTAGGCATCATTGTTACAACCCATCTGACTGGGTTTCAACTATGGTGGTTGCTACAAAGAAAAACAAGGAAGAAATCCATATCTGCATCAACCCCAGGGACCTCAACACAGCTATCAAACGCCCACACTACCCTATGCGATCAGTAGAGGAGGTTGCTGGTCAAATAGGCAACGCATCCGTGTTTTCCATTCTGGATGCCAAGAGCTCGTTTTGGCATATCCCGCTGGACCAGACTCATCCAACCTTACTACGTTCGGCATCCCCTTTGGCTGTTACAAATTCCTGAGAATGCCCTTTGGCATCAACTCTGCCAGTGAGGTTTTCCAGTGCACCACGGAACACAGGGTATCCATGCGCCATCATTGTTGATGACATTCTCGTTTACGGGCATGACTTGGCAGAGCACGACGCCAACCTGAAGAAGGTGCTGGACCGTGCCAAAGACATTCCACTCAAACTCAATCCCACTTCTGACACCATAGAAACATAGAAACATAGAAATTAGGTGCAGGAGTAGGCCATTCGGCCCTTCGAGCCTGCACCGCCATTCAATATGATCATGGCTGATCATCCAACTCAGTATCCCGTACCTGCCTTCTCTCCATACCCTCTGATCCCCTTAGCCACAAGGGCCACATCTAACTCCCTCTTAAATATAGCCAATGAACTGGCCTCGACTACCCTCTGTGGCAGGGAGTTCCAGAGATTCACCACTCTCTGTGTGAAAAAAGTTCTTCTCATCTCGGTTTTAAAGGATTTCCCCCTTATCCTTAAGCTGTGACCCCTTGTCCTGGACTTCCCCAACATCGGGAGCAATCTTCCTGCATCTAGCCTGTCCAACCCCTTAAGAATTTTGTAAGTTTCTATAAGATCCCCTCTCAATCTCCTAAATTCTAGAGAGTATAAACCAAGTCTATCCAGTCTTTCTTCATAAGACAGTCCTGACATCCCAGGAATCAGTCTGGTGAACCTTCTCTGCACTCCCTCTATGGCAATAATGTCCTTCCTCAGATTTGGAGACCAAAACTGTACGCAATACTCCAGGTGTGGTCTCACCAAGACCCTGTACAACTGCAGTAGAACCTCCCTGCTCCTATACTCAAATCCTTTTGCTATGAAAGCTAACATACCATTCGCTTTCTTCACTGCCTGCTGCACCTGCATGCCCACTTTCAATGACTGGTGTACCATGACACCCAGGTCTCGCTGCATCTCCCCTTTTCCTAGTCGGCCACCATTTAGATAATAGTCTGCTTTCCTGTTTTTGCCACCAAAATGGATAACCTCACATTTATCCACATTATACTGCATCTGCCAAACATTTGCCCACTCACCCAGCCTATCCAAGTCACCTTGCAGTCTCCTAGCATCCTCCTCAC
This sequence comes from Amblyraja radiata, assembly GCF_010909765.2. NCBI lineage: Eukaryota > Metazoa > Chordata > Chondrichthyes > Rajiformes > Rajidae > Amblyraja > Amblyraja radiata. Next base: position 60,170,894 of record NC_045968.1, read on the forward strand.
AGCTAACACTGCCCCCCCAGCTTAGTGTCATCCGCAAACTTGGAGATATTGTCTTCAATTCCCTCATCCAGATCATTAATATATATTGTAAATAGCTGGGGTCCCAGCACTGAGCCTTGCGGTACCCCACTAGTCACTGCCTGCCATTGTGAAAAGGACCCGTTTACTCCTACTCTTTGCTTCCTGTTTGCCAGCCAGTTCTCTATCCACATCAATACTGAACCCCCAATGCCGTGTGCTTTAAGTTTGTATACTAATCTCTTACATACACACCATGTAATGAGTCGAGTCGTGCACATCTCAAGGTAAAACACATATTTATTAAAGTACTCTTACAGCATTCATTTGCAAGTTGTAATAGTAACTAGCAGCTACTCAGACTAAATTACGTAAGCAGACTCCTGATAATATAAACAGCATAGTAGGTGGAGCTCTACTAACAAGCACTACAATGGGTTAGTAAGAGGTAACCAATCTACATGGGCGGGTTGATTGTGTGTGTGTGTGTGTGGGCAAGGGGGGTGTTGTGGGGGAAGAGGGGTGTGTGGGCGGGGATAGAGTGAGCTCGGAGAAAAGATCGGGGAAGAGCCATGGGAAGAGGGGGCATCACGGGGAGGGGGGAGGAGCCAGCATGGGTGAACAGAGGGGTAGTGGCTGGAATTGGCGGTGCGATGGGGACTCACAGCGGGTGCTGGTCGTTCTGTTCCCCTGGGATCAGAGTCTCCGCTTTCCGTTTGGCGACATCTCCGGCTCCAACTTGGCTGGGTCTCCGACGCTCGGCTGGATCTCCGACTCTGGGCTGGACTGGGATGGTTCTCTGACGCTGGGCTGCTGCTTGGGGCTGCATGGGGTGGGGCTCTGTTGGGCTGCTTGGGGCAGGGCTGCTGCTGGGGGCGGGACTACTACTGGGGGCGGGATTACTGCTGGGGGCGGGACTACTACTGGGGGTGGGATTACTGCTGGGGGCGGGGCTGCTTCGGGTCCCTCCGAAAGTCCGGTTGCAAACCTCCGCCAGCCATCCTCAGCTCCAGTAAAGACGCAATGGTGCAGGAAGGGGCGGACCGTCCTGGGGAGTGACAGGGGAAGAGACTAATCCACATGGCACCGACTGGCAAGAGAACAGATCGATCTGCACATGCGCGGTTTTTAAGATTTTTAAACCTTGCTAACTTTTACCACATTCAACCGATCAAAACTAAACTTGGTGCACTCGCAGTACAGGAGAACGGTGAGTGAACTGGCAAAAAATCGTAGCGATATCGCAAATTGTTTTTGCGCAAATAGAAAGACCACCAAACCGAAAGATAACAAGATCAGAGTTTTAGTTATGTACTAGACTAAGTGGGATACGTTGGGTCCCAGTCGAGTCCCAGTCACACAGGAGGCCTGGTCCCCCAACGCAATAGTTCACCATATTGCGTTGTGGGTGATGGTGGGGGTAGAGGGGGAGATGGGGGTAGGGGTGTGTGTGGTAGGGGGGAGTGTGGGGAAGAGGGGCGGGTGAGGGGAGGGTGGGGAAGGGGTGGGTGTAGGGGAGAGAGTGGTGTAGGGGAGGGGTGTGGGGGATGGGGGGGTTATAGGGGAGGGGTGGTGTGGGGGGAGGGGGGGTGTAGTGGGGGGTTGTGGTGGTAGGGGAGGGGTGTATATGGGAGGGGGTGGTGTGGGCCCCCATTTGCGTCCTGTACTGGTCATAAATGCCTCACCCAAGAAAGAACAAGGATAGAGTTCCCCTGGTCCTCACCATTCACCAAACTAGCCTTCGCATGCAACATCATTCTCTGATATTTCCGTCACCTCCAATGTGACCTCATCACCAAAGTCTCATCTTCCCATCTCCACCCCTTTCCAATTCCATAAGGACCATCCCTCTGCAACTCCTCGGTTCACTCATCTCTTCCCACCCAAACCATCCCCTCCCCAGGTACTTTCCCCTGTAACAGCAGGAGATATAACACCTGTCCCTATACCCCCTCGCTCACTTCAACTCAGGGACCCAAGTTGCCCTTCCAGGTGAGCGAGAGATCCACACGCACCTCCTCTAATCCCATCTACTGCATCCAGTGTTCCGACGTGGACTCGTGTACATTGGCAAGTCCAAGCGTAGACTTGGCAATCATTTCGTCAAACATTTATGCTCCACCGATGCCTGTTGGATCTTCCAGTTGCTACCTGTTTTACCTCCTCATCCTGTTGCCACACTGACCTTCCTGGGCCTCCCCCATGCCAGAGTGAGGCCACACGCAAACCAGAGATACAGCAATTCCATCTGATACCAAAGATAGCCACAAAATGCTGGAGTCCAGATGGGACACAGGGAAGGGGGGTTGGGGTGGGGTAGGAAGAAGATGAAGGGGGCTTTTACACACAGGGTGCTGGAGTAATTCAGTGGGTCAGGCAGCATCTCTGGAGAAAAAGGACGGGCAACGTTTTGGTCAACAACCCTAACCAACCTCTTCAGTTGCACCGTAGAAAGCATCTTATCAAGCGCCATTCGAGACCGCAAGAAAATTGCAGAGTTGTGAACGCAGCTCAGACCATCACACAAACCAGCCTCCTATCCATCTGTACTTCACACTGCCTTGGCAAGGCTGCCAGCATAATCAAGGACCAATCTCCTCCATCTCTCCCATCAGGCAAGGAGAACAAAAGTTTAAAAACTCATGCCTCTAGATTCAGGGACAGGTTGTTCCCAGCTGTTATGAGGCAACAGAACAGTCCCATTAGCTAGAGTGTGGCCCTGACCGCCATCACTGGGAGTGACTCCCTCACAAGGTCTCACTCTACCTCATTAGGGACCTTTGAACTATCGATTATCAGTACACGTCTCAATAATAAATTAAACGCAATGAAAAGGTCATGAGGTCATAATTAATAGGAGCAGAATTCAAGTTCAAGTTCAAGTGAGTTTATTGTCATGTGTCCCTGTATAGGACAATGAAATTCTTGCTTTGCTTAAACACACAGAAAATAGTAGGCATTTACTACAAAACAGATAAATGTGTCCATATACCATGATATAAATATATACACACATGAATAAATAAACTGATAAAGTGCAAATAACAGAAAGTGGTTATTAATAATCAGAGTTTTGTCCGAGCCAGGTTTAATAGCCTGATGGCTGTGGGGAAGTAGCTATTCCTGAACCTGGTTGTTGCAGTCTTCAGGCTCCTGTACCTTCTACCTGAAGGTAGCAGGGAGATGAGTGTGTGGCCAGGATGGTGTGGGTCTTTGATGATACTGCCAGCCTTTTTGAGGCAGCGATTGCGATAAATCCCCTCGATGGAAGGAAGGCCAGAGCCAATGATGGACTGGGCAGTGTTTACTACCCTTTGTAGTCTTTTCCTCTCCAGGGCGCTCAAATTGCCGAACCAAGCCACGATGCAACCGGTCAGTATGCTCTCGACTGTGCACCTGTAGAAGTTAGAGAGAGTCTTCCTTGACAATCAGACTCTCCGTAAACTTCTCAGGAAGTAGAGGCCATTCGGCCCATCAAGTCTACTCCGCCATTCAATCATGGCTGATCTATCTCTCCCTCCTAACCCCATTCTCCTGCCTTCTCCCCATTCCCACTACCTCTGTCGCACCATTGGTGGCATTGCTATGGCACTATGTTCCTCCTGTTTAGAATTCAATTCCTATGCCCTGCGGCCAAGATAATGAATGAGCTGAATTTTAGCTCCTCCAAGTTCACACACTGTGTTGGAGCTCCTCCCCCAACCTTCATCATGCAAGAGGTGTCTTTGAAGTGTCCTCCTGACATTATCCAGCTGTTATGAATGTGTGCAGAATTAAAGGGTGCTCTTTTAGAAAGGAGGTGAGGTGGAACTTATCTTGTCAGAGGGTGGAACCCATTGCCACAGAGGGCTGTGGAGGCCAATTCAGTGAATATTTTTTAAGACAGATAGACAAATTCTTGATTAGAACGGGTGTCAAGGGTTATGGGGAGAAGGCAGGAGAATTTAATTAGGAGGCAGAGATCAGCCATGATAGAATGGCGGAGTGGACTTGATGGGCTGAATCGTCTAATTCTACTCTTATAACTTGTGATTTGTGAATTTATGAAGATCCAAATGCTGGATTAGGTTTAAACAGTCCACATTTTTGGAGGTATAAAAAACATTTGTGCTGCAGGCTTCTGCTGGAGGCGAGAACATTCTGAGCTTAAATTATGAGCTGTGTAAAAGACTTTCCAGCAGTATGGTGCCCAATAAACCGAATTGTCTGTCATAGATTAGATTATGGAGCTGTAGGCAATTGTGTTGTTACAGCCACTCCAAATTAAAATCAACGTTTTGAACTGAATTCCCACAGAAACCTTGAAGGTTTATTAACTCTGTCACATACTTACAATTTAATGTTGAAATGATAACAATACTTTTGACAGTTCACTTCTTGGTTTGACTAGTGTTGCTAAATCCTCTTCCAATGTCGATGAGATACGTTTTGGAAGAGAGTTATGTAATTCACATAATAAAGTAAGAAGATTGTGCAAAGAAATGTTCCCATCCTTGTGGACAGACCCTAGAGATCCTTCAGTGTTTAATTGCTTCTCAATTGATACCAGAGTGGTCACCATTCCACAATAGTACTTTAGCTTAGTTGAGTTTGTTGTGAAACAGGCCCTTCGGCCCACCGAGTCTGCACTGACCAGCGATCCCCGCACATCAACACGACCCTACACACACTAGGGACAATTTTATATTTATACCAAGCCAATTACCTACAAACCTGTAGTCTTTGGAGTGTGGGAGAAAACTGAAGATCTCTGAGAAAACCCACGCAGGTCACGGGGAGAACGTACAAACTGTGTACAGACAGCGGACGTAGTCGGGATCGCACCCAGGTCTCCGGCGCTGTAAGGCAGCAACTCTACCGCTGCGCTACAGTGCCACCACCGTGTGTGAAAGATTTCTCACAAACTTTAATAAATTGAGGCTCTCCACCTTTGTGCTATTTGTGAATTGACATGCAGTGATTTTCATAATACATACACTTTCTGTATCATTTGTTGCGCTGATCATCTTTATAATCTTATTTCCTCTTTGCAAAGTTGAGGCCAAGTCTCTCGGTTTTTCCGTGAAAGTTTGATCATTGAAATCAGAGACCAGCCTCGTGGCTCTTCCCCACCCAGCATCCAGCTTTAAATTGTCGGGATTGAACTGCAGTATTGTTCTCATCCTAAGGGAAACTGCCTCACTTTCCGAAATGTAATTTCGATATATTTGTCCATTCTGCATTGAACGTTAAGTTCTGTGAACAAAAATTTACCACCTTTATTATTTCATCAAGAATTGTACATATTCAGTAACCTTATCCTGCCTGATCTCAAAAGTTGTGGAAATTGTACCTTTTGTGGTTACTTCACCCTCAGCAACCTTTGGACCCTACTGACACACATTGTAGATGTCAAACTTTCCTGACTGCACCAGGTTCCTCCCATTGTTGATGGTGCTGGTACATTTATCACACCTTACGTTTCTCTGTCCCTACCATTATCAACAACATCACCTTCCTCTTCACATGTATTAGAACACAATAGGTTTGCACCGAACATGATGCCATGTTAAACTGATCTCATCTGCCTGTGCATGATCCATATCTCTTTATTCCCTCCACTTCCATGTGCCTATCTAAAAGCCTGGCAAAAGCCACTATCGTATCTGTCTCCACCATCACGCCCGGCAGTGTGTTCTGGGCCCCCCACTGCTCTCTGTGTAAACAACTTGCCCCTCTCATCTTATAGCTATGCCCTCTAGTGTTGGACATTTACACCCTGGCATTTCTCTACTCTCTATCCTCACCTGAACCTTGACAATATTGTTTTTTTCTTCAGGATTATTTGCACACAGGCACTTTGTACTGGGCGGGCCCAGAGTTACAATCATGCTTGAGATTTTTGAACGGGTGATGAAGATGATTAATGAGGGTAGGACAGTGGATGGTGTACACACGGACATCAGTAAAGTTTTCGACAAGGACCTAGGTGGTAGGCTGATCCAGAAGACTAAAACCTGTTGCAAATTGAATTCAACGTTGGCTTGGCCAGAGAAGAGAAAGGGTGTTCTTCCTACTGGAGGTCTGTGACTAGTTTTGTCTGCAAGGATCAGTGCTTGGACCTCACTGACCAACATTGCTGTGTTAGAAACATGAGCTTTTGACTCCATGGGCAAGGTAGGTGTGGGCTATCTATAACCCTTGTTATTTCACCATATGCACCCTTTCCGCATGCCTCACAATGCCTCTGGCATCATAATGGGCAGCACAGTGGCGCAACGGTAGAGTTCAATCAAGCAGTAGAGACCCGGGTTCGATCCTGGCAATGGCTATTTGTACGGAGTTTGTACGTTCTCACCGGGACCCGTGTGGGTTTTCTCCGGGTGCTCTGGTTTCTTCCCACATGCCTAAAAACATACAGGTCTATAGGCTAGTTGGCTTGGTAAAATTGTAAAAATTGTCCGTAGTGTGTGTAGGGCAGTGTTAATGTGTGGGGATCACTGGTCAGTGTGGACTCGATGGGCCGAAGGGTCTGTTTCCACACTGTATCTAAACCAAAAACTTATGGACTTACCCATCATCTTTCATCTGCAGGCTAGCCCAGCAACCTCCTCATATGCATTGCCCAGTGCCGTGTTTGTGTCTGACCTCATCTTTGGCAGATACTATCTGAGATATCCTCAGCCATGGCTCTGCAGGTGGTCATTCATGTCCAGTGATCTAATGCCAGAGGTCTAGGTCCATGCTCTCCTCCTCAGTACCTGATGTGCCAGAATCCAGGCTGGTGGCTCTGCATGTATAGGAAGGAACCTGGTTTACAATTTCACAAGTTACAAGTTTACCCTGAAAATAGACACAAAATAGATCAATGTTACACAATAGACAATAGGTGCAGGAGTAGGCCATTTGGCCCTTCAAGCCAGCACCGCCATTCAATATGATCAATGTGATCATCCCCAATCAGTACCCCGTTCCTGCCTTCACCCCATCTCCCCTGACTTCGCTATTTTTAAGAGCCCTATCTAGCTCTCTCTTGAATCCAGAGAACCCGCCTCCACCGCCCTCTGAGGCAGATAATTCCACAGACTCACCACTCTCTGTGAGAAAAAGTGTTTCCTTGTCTCTGTTCTAAATGGCTTACTCCTTATTCTTAAACTGTGGCCCCTGGTTCTGGACTCCACCAACATTGGGAACATGTTTCCTGCCTCTAGCATGTCCAAACCCTTAACAATCTTACGTGTTTCAATGAGATGCCCTCTCATCCTTCTAAACTCCAGAGTGTACAAGCCCAACTGCTGCATTCTCTCAGCATATGACAGTCCCGCCATCCCGGGAATTAACCTTGTAAATGTTTGCATGGGGAAGATTGCAACCACCACTCTGACTGTCCTCCTGATTACATTTTATCTCTGTATGCTTTATTGTCACCTTCCCCTAGCTAACAATGATCTATTCCACATTATCCTTGATCCTCGTCCCCTTTGATGTCTCGTTTCCACACCTTACCCTTCCATATCTCTGTGTCTCTTTCTCCCCTTGCTCTCAGCCTGAAGAAGGGTCTCGACCCAAAACGTCACCCATTTCTTCTATCCAGAGATGCTGCCTGTCCCACTGAGTTAAGGGCCTGTCCCACGAGCATGCGACTGCATGCGGCAAGCGCGACCTAACATGGTCGCTTGAGCGGTATGGTCTCGTGGGGCCGGTCCCACTTCGATTGCCGGAGCCGTATGGAGTTGTGCGGAGCTGGTCCCGACATCGCGCGGGGCTCCGGAAAACTGACAGTGTTCAAAAATCCCGCACGACAACGGCCTGCCAGCCCGCAGACGCATTGAGGCCGTACGCACTGCCTCAACGGGCATGCACAGCGTCTTGACGCCGTACGCAGCGTCTTGATGGCGTACGTCACACGCGAACTTCCCGCAGACTTCGCTTGAACTTCACGTCACTCACTCGACCTCTGCACGGCCCCCGCTTCCGGTTTGGTCGCACTTGCCTCATGCAGTCGCATGCTGGTGGGATCGGCCCTGTACGGGGATCACTCGACCTCCGCGCAACCCCCGTGCGGCCCCCGCTTCCGGTTTGGTTGCGCTTGCCGCATACAGTCGCATGCTCGTGGGACAGACCCTTTACTCCAGCATTGTGTGCCTATCTGTGGTGGCTGCTCATGGCAGGCTGTCCTCTTCCACACTGCCTGCCTGCTGGTCCCCGCTGCCTTAGCGTGGATGCCTGAAATCAAGGCACTAGAACAGGGTCCTGGTGAGAGGAGGATTGAAGTATGATGAGGAACCTGTAAATTGAAAAGATTGTGGGTTGAGCAAGTGGAGCAGAAACAAACTATTGACTTCAATATTGCCTGTGCTGACATGAGCCACTGACATAGTGATGGGTACAGTAATAATGAGCTGTTGATGAGCCCCCCCCGTATCTATTATCACTGGCACTGTTCATGTAACATGACAGAGCCAGCTTTGTTCACCAATACAGCACACGTTTATGCAGGTTTTCCTCTCATAGTGTTCCATTCATTATCCTTGTAATTTCAGATCTGCATCCCATCTATGGTAGGTAGGCACAAAAAGCTGGAGTAACTCAGCGGGTCTGACAGCATCTCTGGAGAAAAGGGTGACGTTTCGGGTCGAGACCCTTCTTCCGATTCAGGGTCAGGGGAAAGGGAAACGATAGATATAGACGGTGATATAGAGAGACATTGAACAAATGAATGAAAGATTTGCAAAAAAGTAACAATGATCGTGGAAACCGTCCTTTGTTGGCTGTGAGCTGGGTGAAAACGATTTATAGACAATGAAAGTAAACAGGATGACAGTGAACCTCATACAACGACTAGGGTGGGGGAGGGATGGAATGAGAGGGGATGCAAGGGTTACTTGAAGTTAGTGAAATCAATTAACATACGGTTGGGGTGTAAGCTGCCCAAGCAAAATATGAGGTGCTGTTCCTCCATTTTGCGTTTGGCCTCACTGGAGGAGACCCAGGACAGAAAGGTCAGTGGGAATGGGAGGGGGAGTTAAAGTCTTTGGCAACCAGGAGACCGCGAAGGCCAAGGCGGACTGAGCAAAGATGTTCAGCGAAATGATCGCCCAGTCCACGTTTGGTCTCGCCGATATATAGAATACATGAAACAGCAGACAGTAGATGTGGTTGGAGGAGGTGCAAGTGAACCTCTAGAGTTCAATGGTGACTTTTTTGGTAATATTTAGTTCATGACATTCACATGTTTGATCAGCCCTGAGGGCCTATAAATACCAGTAACACATTGTGGTGTCAGCACAACAAACTGCTGGGCATGTATGCGAATGCAACAATGTGCAGCTCAACAATCCAAGCTGCTTTTGAAGAGAATGTAGAGTCATCTTACCAAAAGCAATGTTTACACTTCAAGCTGAAGAAACAGAATTTTAATCAGGATGAGATGCCATATATTTTGCATCCATGGCTTTTGATTTAAAATTTTGAAGTAATGAATTTCAAGATGATAAAAGATGGATTGATATTGTGAATTGGAATTGTTTAATAATCTTGAACAATGATGTTTGTGCTGAGTAACCTGTGACTCTTCTATTTTTATAATGATGATGACTAAAGAGTCTCAATTTTCCACTAACCTTGTGTTTGATTTGTACTTCAGCCCAGCGATTCTGCCATGTGTTAGCATTGAAAGACTAGTAGATTAAGTCAGTTCTGAACATACACAGGCATCAAAGTATCATGTGCATGGTTCACTATTAATCCCCCTACACCATAGTTCTCCTATGACCTTCAAGTTGCAGCAGATATCCTTTTATCAGATGGTGGGTAGTAGCTAGAAATTATATTATGGATTAAATTATGCTGGATTTGCTATTCTATCCACTGACTGCAAAGCAGCAATATGTTTGAAAACGTGATATGCAATGTAATTAGTTAATAAAATTAATAACATTTGGCTCATAGAACGTTTTAGAAAATAAGACCCCTTTTGAAATAAAGTTCTTACACTGCATAGTAGTCAGTATGCTTCTGGATGAACCATGGAACATAGAAACATAGAAACAAGGTGCAGGAGGAGGCCATTCGGCCCTTCGAGCCAGCACCGCCATTCATTGTGATCATGGCTGATCGTCCCCTATCAATAACCCATGCCTGCCTTCTCCCCATATCCTTTGACTCCACTAGCCCCTAGAGCCCCATCTAACTCTAACCTTGTAGTCTGATATATTATTGGGTGTTACATACCAGTTCACTTCTCAGAACTCATCCTACGCACCATTTACAATTTAAGGAAGCCAATTGAGCAACAAACTTGTACGTCCTTGGAGTGTGGGAGGAAACCGGAGGGCCCGGAGAAAGGTCACAGAGAGAACGAACAAACTCCATACAGACAGCTCCCTTAGTCAGGATTGAACCCAGGACTCTGGCACTGTCAGGCAGCAACTCTACCGCTGCACCATTGCTCCAGCCCTGGATCTTTACCCTGAATTGGCTCTAATTTACCCTAATTTCCATCGCAGATCAGGTTTTAAATATTGGTTTAATTCCTGATTTATGAAGTGTGGCCGTTCATTTTATTTGATTTGAATGTGTGGCAATCATCTCATACTATGTACACCAGTGGATGCATTCATGGGCAATTTGTTGTCCCTTGCCCTCTAACTTTGTCAAGGCAGTTTTTAGTTTGAAAACTTCTAGATTAGATTCTCTTCAAAATGCATGGGCATGTTGTATTTTACTAAATATTGATTGGTATTTGTTTTCTTCGGTCAGGATGAATATGAAGTTGAAGATGACATGACACCATCAGAGGTAAACCCACACTTTTTTGAAACTATAAATGTAGTCATTCTTGAATTCATATTTTTGCTTGGTAAAATTAACATATGATACAATTAATTCACTTAAATATCTATCAGAAATGTATTTCTACTATCGTGTTTAAGTAATATTATGATGTCTACCCTTATTAGAACTATTCCAATAAATAGATCAGGAGTTAGATGAATGTAAATGTGAATTTCATTAGCTTAAACTTTGATATCAATATTTGGCGCAGTGGTAGAGCTACTACCTTAGGTCCTGACTACGGGCGCTGTCTGTACGGAGTGTGTACTGAATGACCTGCGAGATCTTTGCTTTCCCCCCACACCCTAAAGACGTACAGGTCTGTAGGATGGTGTTAGCGTGAGGGGATCGCTGGTCGGCACGGCCTGTTACTGGGCTGTATCTCTAGACTAAAGTAAATTAATTTTGAGGACTTCTCCACTACTTCATATACAAGCTAAACATGATTACAAAGATAAAGATAGATGATGACAAACATATTCTTTGCTAAATTTATTAAGGGCCTGTCCCACTGTACGAGGTAATTCACGAGTTTTCCCCTGAACTCGCAGAATGTTCATAACGAGTCAGTAGGAGGCCGTGGTAGTCCGTGGATGTTTGGTAGCGGCTCGTTACGCTAGCCGTAGGTACTTGTGGCATCAGGTAAGTCGGGGTGTTTTTTCATCCCGTTGAAAAATGTCCACGAGTAAAAAAATAGTCTGGATGACTCGTACAGTGGGACAGGCCCTTTGGGTGCAGAAAAGGTACATTAAAAGAGCAGAGAAAATGTTATTTTTCTCATACCATCATCGATGGGGTTTGAACTGCTGTCTGTGTTATTGGATTGCTGCCAGTAAAGATCGGGTAAGCAGAGGATGACCACCGCAGGGAAATGGTGCAGGATTAATATCAGAAATTAGTCCGTGGAAAAGAACTGCAGATGCTGGTTTACACCGAAGATAGACACAAAATGTTGGAGCAACTCAGGCAGCATTTCTAGAGAGAAGGAATGGGTGACATTTCGGACTGAAACGTCAACCTCTCCTTCTCTCCAGAGAAGCTGCCTGTCCGGTAAAGAAATGAGTCTATTATACTCCTTGTTCTTTAGTTTAGTTTAGAGATACAGCAGGGAAACAGGCCCTTCGGCCCACTGAGTCCCTGCCGACCAGCAATCCCCATGCGCTAATGCTATCTTGCACACACTAGGGACAATTTACAATTATACAAAACCAATTGTACCAAGCTAATTGGTGTTTGAATAACTTACAAACCGGTACGTCTTTGGAGTGTGGGAGAAAACCCACGCTGGTCACGGGGAGAATGCACAAACTTCGTTGAGACTGGCACCTTAGTCTTCTTTCCTGTATGATCAGAAACATTATACTTTTAACAAGATTATTGCTTGACAACTGCAACTAACTCTCTCCGTTACTACCTTTTTAAGTCTTGTTTGATCAACTCTCAAAATGAGCAGATCACAAAGGTAATGAGAAAGGTTTATAGAAGGAGTCATCACAAGCCTTGGCTCCACTTATGCTTATCAACAGCTTTGATGTCCCAAGAAAGACTAAACTCATGCAGTGGCTGAACTTGTTTGGTTGTTGTAAACATTTATTTTCTAATTAGTTTTTTTGGACCTTCAGTCACTCTTCTCTAAAACATTAAAAATAAGATTTTCACATTTTTAAATTTTTATATATCAAAAAAATGATTACTAAAGTTTAAAAAATGAAACATTATTAACCAACTGAGGCAGTCAGGGCCATAAACAGCTCAACAGCCTTAAACAGCTCAAGCAGCTTATAGAACGATAATCCACCATGGACACCAACAACAAGGACCAATACGTGTACTGGCACCATTTTGCCTACAAAAGAATAGTGCTGATGTAAACGATCCTGGTTTGACAGTGTTGCCAATGCTGCAGCCTTTGACATGGCTGATATTATCATACTGCTTCAATGACTCTCCACTGATACCAGGCTGGAGGGGTCAGGACTTCAAAAGCAAATTACTGCACATACTGAAGATAAGTAAAAATAGGAATTATTGGAAATTGCAATTAAGGCAGGATTCAGTCACTGACCTGAAATGTTAATTCAGTTTCTCTCTCCACAGATGCTGCCTTACTTGCTCCTTCTATTAATTGCTAGTGCTTTTTACGGCTGTATTCACCTAGTGTCATTTTCATATATCTAGTTACAACCCGTGGTTTTAATCCAGAAGTTGACATTTTCTTCCCCCCATAGACCCAGTGAGCTCCTCAGTTTGTTTATTGCCTATAAAGAATACTCTGGTTGCTCCAACAATGTTCTCTCTAATGTTACACAAGGATTTGTTCTAAAACTCCCTCTTTCTTTACTACAAGCAGGTCCTTAGAAACATATCTGAAAAATAGTGTTGATTCCCACATGCTGGCACCCAAATTTACCTCATCATCTCTGTGGGAAAGAACTGCAGATGCTGTTTAAAGCAAAGAGAGACACAAAGTGCTGGAGTAACTCAGCGGGACAGGCAGCATCTCTGGAGAAAAGGAATAGGTGACATTTCGGGTCGAGACCTTCCTCAGACTGATGAAGGGTCTGAAGAAGGATCTCGATCCAAAGCGTCATCTATTGGTTTTCTCCACAGCTGCTGTCTGTCCCGCTGAGTTACTCCAGCACATTGTGTCTTTCCTCATCATTAGTTTAGATTAGATTTAGTTGAGGTTTTCAGTGTAGAAACAGGTCCTACCAGCAAGTCTACACTGACCCTTGCTCACCCATGCACTAGTTCTACATGATTCCATCCTCCCATCCTACGTGGAAAACCCACATTGTCACGGGGAGAAACTCTGCACATGTAGTCAGGACCGCATCCAGCTCTCTGGCGCTGTGAGGTGACCGCTCTTCTGCTGCACCACTGTGCCACCCTCTGTGTATCTTCTCTCTACCTGTCAACAGTCACAATGTTGTTATTTAATAAGCTCCCAAGCCTCCAGTATAAGATGAGCAATTTTTTTTGCCCAGTTAAATTGAGTGAATTCTGGATTCTAAAGCTACCACCTTCAATCCAATTGCACATTTTGTTAACTACCTCTACTACTACCTGCAAGTCTCTCTTTGGCCACTGCCTGAAACTGAAGAAAACTATTCGCAGTTCAGATGTTCTATCTGAATCCAAGTTACGTTTTGGTTTTCATACCCATGTCGAAAACAGAGAGTTGCTATAAGTCTAGTGTAGGTTTAGGTTTATGCTTGACACATCTATCGTGATGCAGTTAAAAGCTTCTGTTTGTGTGCTCTCCAATCTAATCAGATATTGCTATACATGATTACAATCAAGGCAAACACGAGTACAAGAGGTGGAGTGAAGAGAAAGGTACCAGATGCTGAATATAGTTCCCAGCATTGTAGCGGAGTCCCAGAGGTTCAATCTCCACAATGGCGTAGGATGGACCATTCCATGATGCTCCAAAGACAGCGTGAAGTATGGGGAGTCTGGTCTGTGCGATAGACTGGGCTACATCCATAACTCTCTGCAATTTCCTTGCAGTGCATCTGTAGATGTTTGTAAGAGTCGTTGGAGACATGCTGAATTTGCTCAATCTCCTGAGGAAGGAGAAGCGTCTGTGCACTTTTGGTTGCTGTCGCTTCAATGTGGGTGGTAATATTTATAGCAGCGAACTTGGAGTCCTCCACCATTTCCACTTTGGCACCATTGATGCTGACATACTCCGGCACACTTCCTGAAGTTGATATCTAGCTTCTTTGCATTGCTGACATTGAGTGAGAGGTTGTTGTCAAGACACCATTCCCAAGATCCAGCTCACCACAAGTGCTGTCATCCTTCAACTTGTGGATGGAGTTGGAACAGAATTTGTCTTCACAGTGGTGAATGTATAGGGAGTACACTCAGAACACATCCTTGCGGGGCACTTGTGTTGAGATTTATCGTGGAGGAGGTGTTGTCCCCTTTCTTCACTGACTGTAGTCTCCAGGTCAGAAAGTCAAGGATCCAGTGGAAGAGGGGGAGGTTCTGATTCCCAGGTCCAGGAGTTTGGATGGGATTAAGGTATTGATAGAGCTATTGTCAATAAATAGGATTCTGACTTGGGTGTCTTTGTTGTCTAGGTGATTCAGAGATTTAGGGCCAGAGAGATGGTATCTGCTGTGGACCTGTTGAGATGCAGTGGATCAAAGCTGTCTGGGAGGCTGGAGTTAATGTGCACCATCACCAGTTTCTCCAAGCATGGTGGATGTCAGAGCCACTAGTCATTAAAACACACAGTAGAGTCATAGAATGATACAGTGTGGAAACAGGCCCTTCAGCCCGACTTGCCCACACCGGCCAACATGTCCCACCTGCTTGCGCTTGGTCCATAACCCTCCAAACCTGTCCTATCCATGTACCTGTCCAACTGTTTCTTAAACAATGGGATAGTCACAGCCTCGACTACCTCCTCTGGCAGCTTGTTCCATACACCCACCATACACATGTGTGAAAATGGTACCCATCGGATTCCTATTAAATCTTTTACCCTTCACCTTGAACCTATGTCCTCTGGTCCTTAATTCCCCTACTCTGGGTAAAAGACTGTGCATCTACCCAATCTATTCCTCTCAAGATTTTATACACCTCTATAGGATCACCCCTCATCCTCCTGCACGCCAAGGAATAGAGACCCAGCCTACTCAATCTCTCCTTATAGCTCAGACCCTCCCAGTCCTGGCAACATCCTCATAAATCTGCTCTGTACCCTTTCCAGCTTGACAACATCTTTCCTATAACATGGTGCCCAGAACTGAACACAATAATCCAAATGCGGCCTCACCAACATCTTATACAACTGCAACATGACCTCCCAACTTCTATACTCAATTCTCTGACTAATGAAGCCCAATGTGCTAAAAGCCGTTTTGACCACCTTATCTACCTGCGACTTCACCTTCATCTACCTGTATTCCGAGATCCCTCTGCTCTCCAATACTCCCCAGATCTCTGCCTTACTTCTATCTTGCTTCTTTTTGGCACCAGGATAATAGGCTCTGTCAAATGAGCCAGTCATACTCATGAACATGGTACAACAGCATTTATTGAAAGGCACTATAACATACTACAGCATGTTCCTTCAGCTGAGTAGCAGCATAGACTGCCAGCACGAGTTGGGTTGTGATAATATGAACAGTGTAGTATTATTCTAATAATAAAGCACTCCATTGGTTAGTAAGTGAAGTAACCAATCTACAGGATCATTTGAAGCAGTTGGGTGCCCCGGCATGAAGTGGTGATGGGTTAAAGATGTCCGTCAACACCTGTCCCAGCTAGTCCATGCAGGTCCAGGGGACATGGTCACGAACTCCATCCAAGCCATTTGCTTTCTGCAGATTCACTCTCAGGAAGGCTGATGTTATATCTGCCACAGTAACCGTTGGTAGGGGCACCGTAGGCTGTTGGGGATGGTGAGGTTCTTCCACTGACCTTCTGTTTTGTGCGAGCATACAATGCATTGTGCTCAGTGGAGAGGGACCCTTGTGTCCAGCTATACTGGCTGACTTCGATATGTGGCCTGTTGTAGCACTCAAGCCTTGCCACAGTTAGCGGGTATCCATGTCTTTGCCCGGGACACCAGCTTGGTCTGAAATTCCCTCTCAGCATCATTAATGGCTCAGTGTAGTTTGTGGATAGATTCCCTGCACTGCTTGGGACCATTTGATTTGGACGCTGCAGACTTGCTCTTCACCCGGGAGTAGTGGATCTCGCAGTTCATCCTTTGTTTCAGGAGGGGACCACGCTTATCGTCTTCTTTGGTACGCATCCTTCTACACACTTGCTGGTGAAGTCTGAGACAGTAGTGGCATACTCATAGGTTGGCCAGTGTCCTTGAGTAAGGACCAGTCCACCAACTCACCCGGCCTTGCTGGTCGGGTCTGCTCAGGTCCTGGTTAGCAAGCAACAAAAGCTTTTCGCTATACCCCAGTACACATGACAATAAACTAACCCAAACTGTGATCTGGCAAGTCCTTCGATCCCAGAGGTCGCAAAATCACCAGGCATGAAAGAAGTTTAAAGAGAATATTGTTAGCTCAGCTAGAAAAAAATGATAGATGCACAAACGATAAAGAGATTTAAAGAGTGGGCTGACTGTATCTGATGGTAGTAGATCCTCACCTGGGACCAGCATGCCAAGAGTCCTTTTCAATAACCAGTTGAATACTCCAGGGCATTCAATTTCTGAACAATTTTGTGATATTGAGCAGTTGGAGAGTTCATTAGGAATTGAGAATTTGATTTTCAATTTGTTTCCAAGATGACGTATGTCAGAAAGAATGTCAGGGCATCAATGAAGTTGGCGCTAAATTTGCCATGATAGGAACTAGAATTTCTGACACACACTGACAGCCTGAACTTCACAGCTTTCTGTAATGACAGAGGGAATAGTTAACTAAATTGATGTATTTAAAACTCTAATCCACACAGCGAAGTGTCAGAACAAATTGCCGGGATAGATTTCTATGCCATTTCTCTGCTGAATTCAGTTCAGAATTATTGAAACACTTCAACTGCAAACTGATGATTACAAATGTTTCCCTAGGTTGTGGAGTGGGAAGACAAACAGTTTGATGAACAAGTGGACTTCAACAACTGTAAGATTGACCCAGCACCCTTCCAGCTTGTAGAATGGACATCTTTACACAAGGCAAGATCTATAAGATTGCTATAAGATATGGGGTTCGATCGGAGAGATAGATCAGCCATGATTGAATGGCGGATTGGACGATGGGCCGAATGGCCTAATTCTACTCCTATCACATAACCTTATGACCTTTTGTTAACTCCATTGCTGTCATTGCAATGATAATTTGCAGGAGATACAAGGAATTTCAGCTGCTGGTATCTTGAGTAAAACACAATGTGCTGGAGTAACTCTGCTGGTCAGGCAGCATAAGTTCATTAGTTGTAGTAGCAGAATAAGGCCATTCAGCCCAGCAAGTCTACTCCGCTATTCAATCATGGCTGATCTTTCCCTCTCAACCCCATTCTCCTGCCTTCGCCCAATAACCCCTGACACCCCAGCTAATCAAAGACCTGTCAAGCTCCGTCTTTAGAATATCCATTGACTTGGCCTCCACAGCCGTCTGTGTCAATGAATTCCACAGATTCACCATCCTCTGACTAAATAAATTCCTCTGATCTCCTTTCTAAAGGCACATCCTTTTATTCTGAGACTAAAGCCTCTGGTCCTCGATTCTCCCACTGGTGGAAACATTCACTCTATCCAGGCCTTTCATTATTCGATAAGTTTCAATGAGGGGTCCCTTCATCCTTCTAAACTCCAGCGATTGCAGGCCCAGTGCCGTCAAACGCTCATCATATGTTAACCTAATCATCCCTGGGATCATTCTCGTGAACCTCCACTGGACCCTTGCCAACACCAGCACATTCTTCCTCAGATATGGGGCCCAAAACTACTCACAATACTTCAAATGCGGTCTGACCAGCACTTTATAAAGCCTCAGCATTACAGCCATGTTTGTGTGTTGTAGTCCTCTTGAAATTAATGCTGGCACCTATACGCAATATCACCCAGCTTTATGTAATCAAGCAACTTCCAGAGGTAACAATTGATCCGTTCTGCCAAGTCACTGGTGTTGATTGTGAATTGCTGAGACAGAGTGCTGATTCCCGTGGCACTTGGCCAATCTGAGAAAGTCTTCTTTATTCTGCAAATGAACCACTTCTCAATACCCCTGATTTTACACTTTACTCCTCATCTCACCTTATCTGGCAAACTTTTGTCTCCGTTTCAACTGAACCTTTGTCCACTCACCTGCTTATCAAAACCTCCCTCCACCTGTATCCACCTATCACTTCACAGACTGCCCCTCCCCCCCCCCCCCCACATCTTTCTCCCCACTACTATAATCGGTCTGAAGAAGCATCCCAACTTGAAACCTCACCTGTCCACTCCATTCAGACATGCTACCTGACCTGCTTAGTTACTCCAGCACTTTGTGTTTTACTCAAGATTGCAGCATCTGCAATTCCTTGTGTCTCCTGCACATTATCCTCTGACTAAAGAAATGTCTCCTCATCTCCTTCTTAAAGGAATGTCCTTTAATTCTGAGTATGACCTCTAGTCCTGGACTCTCTCACTAGTGGAAACATCCTCTCCACATCCACTCTATCCAAGCCTTTCACTATTTGTTACCTTTGTCTGCATGTTTTTTTTTTAATTCTGTAAAGTCCCTCATGGTAGGCTGATCAAGTAGATTCAGATGCATGGGGTCCAGGGTGCTTTGATTATTTGGATTCAAACCTGGCAAACTCATAGAAGGCAGAGGGTTGTGGTGGAAGGGAGTTACTCTGGCTGGAGGTCTGTGACCGGTGCAGGGATCAGTGCTGGGATCTGTGGTGTTTGTGCTATATATAAATGACAGAGGTAAATGGAGATAGTTTGATGAGTGAGTTTGCAGAAGACACCAAAATTGGTGGTGTTCTGAAGAGTGAAGGAGGCTGTCAAAATACACAGCAGGAGATAGGTTAGCTACAGAAATGGGCAGAGAAATGGCAGATGGAGTTTAATCCTAGCAAGTGTGAGATGTTGCACTCTGGAAGGTCGAATGTAAGAGGAAAGTATCCAGTTAATGGGAAAACCCTTAATAGCATTGACCTGCAGAGGGATCTTGGGGTTCAGCTCATAGCTCTCTGAAATTGGCAACACAAGGACGGAGTGGGAAAGAAGGAAAGAAGAGAGGGACAAGGAGATGTGCGGGACATGATTATTATGCAGAGAATGGTGGGTGCCTGGAAGATGCCACCAGGGGTGATGGTGGAGGCAGATTTGATAATGGCAATTAAGTGGCTTTTAGATAAGCACATGGACATTCAGGGAATGGAGGGTGGCAGATCACATGTAAGCAGAGGAGATTAGTTTAAACTGGCATTGTGTTTGGATGGACATTTTGGGCCTGACGGCCTGTTCCTGTGCTCTTCTCTTCTTATATGTTCTATGTCTCCATTAGCAATGAAGATGAAATTAGCATTTACAAGTATCTTCAAAACCTATGAAGAACAATGTGTAGTGAATTATTAAAAGGTGTTCAGCTTGAATGTTTATAGAAGAAATATCTATTTAGAAGGATTCATACCTGAAAGTACCCTCAGTGACTGAACTGCTGATTGTATTCAAACCTTAGTTAGGAGTACTTTACGCATTAGTTTCCTTTTGTAATGTCTGGAAAAATAACTTTTGTCGTTGAGTTATGCATTGTGTTTTATACTGGCAGGATAATGTGTTTATTACTGGCATTATACTTCTCTCAAACTATTTTGGGGAATGTATTTAAATATATATTTATAAAGGATTCTGGTATGGAACACACAAATAACATGTGAATGGTTAACAGTGTGTTTTAATTTATATGTGCAAAATTTAGAAACAATTCAATTTTTTAAAATCCAGATGCTGAAATCACACGGTTAAATAAATGATATATTTTCCCTGTAGTTTATACCAGGCAGTTCTACAAGTAAAAATAATTGCTTTAATGTGGATAATTTATAATGTAGGCAGCTGTGAGGTTGCTGTGTCGTTGTTTAAATCTCTGATTTGTGAGTGTGTCTGGCAGCAGTTGGCATATTATTTATCATGCAGTACAATAATATTGCCAATAACACTGTAGAATTACTGTCAGAAATATAGATGGAGATATTAAAGTAACATGTTGTGTGTCTCCACGGAGGATTAACAGTATGATCTAAGCCAATTCTGACATGCACAGATACGCTGTTTCTTTCCATACATTCTCAACAGCATCGTTTTAATCATTGGCAGACGTCGCATTTAATAATTGATCCTGTTACGACCACTGTATTAAATTTCAAGTGATGCTCTGTGCACAAAGCCAAGTCAATTAAATAACCAGTAACAGTTTCTGAGCAGCAAATTAATGAGCATGTGCATTTGTTAAATTGCTTATATCAGATGCAATAAATTAATGTGGCAGTATTTCACAGGGACTATCTGTCAAAGCAATATTATTATATCCCAGTCTGAGGAATTCTTATTACTAGCTCTTGATATTGTATCTTCTCTGTGTGGTTATTTTATTATTACCCCGATAACATTTCTCTACCATGCTATCCTTTTCCATTTGTTTTGTCAGTGAAATATTTGGTGGGGATTGAAAATTGGGAGCAATTAGGTCAAATTGAATTGTATTTCCCAGAATTTTATTTTTACTTAACTACTTTCACACAAAGGGTGGTGGGTGTATGGAATGAGCTGCCAGAGGAGGTAGTTGAGGCTGGGACTATCCCAACATTTAAGAAACCGTTAGATAGGACAGGTTAGGAGTGGTATGGACCAAACGCGGGCAGGAGGGACTAGTGTAGCTGGGACATGTTGGTCAGTGTGGGCAAGTAGGGCCGAAGGGCCTGTTTCCACGCTGTGTCATTCTATAACTCCATGCAGTGCTGCTTGAAGGTTTTCCTTTCATTCTGAATAGACAATAGATGCAGGAGTCGGCCATTCGGCCCTTCTAGCTGGCACCGCCATTCAGTGTGATCATGGCTGATCATCCACAATCAGTACCCCGTTCCTGTCTTCTCCCCATATCCCCTGACTCTGCTATCTTCAAGAGCCCTATCAAACTCTCTCTTGAAACTATCCAGAGAACCGACCTCCACCGAATTCCACAGGCTCACAACTCTCTGTGTCAAAAAGTGTTTCCTCATCTCTGTTCTAAATGCCTTACCCCTTATTCTGAAACTGTGGCCCCTGGTTCTGGACTCCCCCAACATCGGGAACATGTTTCCTGCCTCTAGTGTGTCCAAACCCTTAATAATCTTATATGTTTCAATAAGATAACCTCTCATCCTTCTAAACTCCAGAGTATACAGCTCAACCGCTCCATTCTCTCAGCATATGACAGTCCCGCCATCCCGGAATTAACCTTGTGAATCGATTGCTGCACTTCCTCAATAGCAAGAATGTCTTTTCTCAAATTAGGGGACCAAACCTGCACACAATACTCCAGGTGTGGTCTCACTAGGGCCCTGTACAACTACAGAAGGACCTCTTTGCTCCTTTTCTCAACTCCTCTTGTTATGAAGGCCAACATGCCATTCGCTTTCTTCACTGCCTGCTGTACCTGCATGCTTACTTTCATTGACTGATGAACAAGGACCCCCAGATCCCGTTGTACTTCCCCTTTTCCCAACTTGACACCATTTAAATAATAAGCATAAATGTTCATGATTTCATTTGAAGCATTTCTTCAGGTGGAGAGTCACATAACACTTATATTGGTTGGAAAAGTTAAAGGTTGCGAGTGCAAATTGCGGAATGAATTGTGATGGGAAACAATTGAGGAAGGAACTCAGCAATGATGTCCCCTGCACAATTTAGTTCCAACGTTCATTTGTCATCAGTATCAATGCCCACTGATAATGTGTAGGAAGGAACTGCAGATGCTGGTTTAAACTGAAGATAGACATAAAATGCTGGAGTAACTCAGCGGGCCAGGCAGCATCTCTGGAGAGAAGGAATGGGTGACGTTTCAGGTCGAGACCCTTCTTCAGATTGATCTTTCCTCCCACTCTCCAAAGAAGTACAGGTTTGTAGGTTAATTGGCTTGGTGTAAAATATAAAATTGTCCCTAATGTGTGTAGGGTGGTGTTAATGTGCGGGGATCGTTGGTCGGTGTGGGCTCAGTGGACCGATGGGCCTGTTTCCACGCTGAATCTCAAAACTAAACTAAACTAAAGGGCCTGTCCCACTAAGGCAATTTTTTCGGCAACTGCCGGCGACTGTCACAGTCGTAGCAGGTCACCGAAAAAGCGGTGACTGGACCCCCCCTATGACATCCTACCACCTAGTCCACGGCAAGCGACCGACAACCGGCAACCCATTAGGACGTCCAACGACGACCACACCTATGACAACCTACGACCACACTGGCGACGACCTACGACAACCGAAATCAACCTTCGTCCACTCGCGACAAGCTACAACAAGCAACGACCCTGTCGGCGACAACTGAAGACAATTCAGTCGCTGGTACCTGTAGATTGATGTAGATAGTCCCCAATGGAATTCACCGAAGTCAGCACCCAGCATCAACCAACGTCACCTGGCGACAACCTGCCTCATCCTGGTGACAACGCACGTACCACAGCACGTACGACAGGAGAAGACGAGCTACAATGTCTCTGCCAAACACGACTAATCACCTCTGCCGGCACATAATCCATATCCCTTTATTCCTTGCATATCCATGTGGCTATCCAAAAGCTTCTAAAATGCCATCTAATATTTGCAGCACTCACGATGTTGACAGATGTACATACTGCTAATTTCAAGGTTCTCACCATACTCTGCGTAAACAACATTTGACCCGCACATTTAGTTTAAAGTTTGCTACTCTCATCTTAAAGCTGCGCCTTCTAGTTTTTGACATTTCCACCCTAGATAAAAGTGCTGACTGTCTCTCCAATCTATGCCTCTCATAATTTTATATCCTTCTATGAGGTCTCGTCTCAGCCTCCAATGCTCCAGGGAAAACAATCCAAGTTTGTCCAAGTGCTGCTTATAACTAATACCCTCTATACTGGCAGCATTGTAGTAAACCATTTCTGCATCCTCTCCAGAGCCTCTACATCCTTCCTGTCATTGGACGATCAGAACTGCACACAATTCTCCAAATGCAGCCTAAACAAAGTCCCATGAAGCTGCAATGTGCTGGAGTAACTCAGCGGGTCAGGCAGCATCACTGGAGAACATGGGTAGGTGACATTTTAGGTCTGGACCTTTGTTTGAAAAAGGGTCCTGACCTGAAATGTCATCTATCCATGCACTCCAGAGACTCTGACTCTCTGAGAACTGTGTACCTGTACGCCTAGATCCCTTTGCTCTACAACACTCTTTCAGCATCCTACCATTCACTTTGAAGGTTCTGTCCTGGTTTGACTTCACAAAATGCAACACCATTGGTCATTCCTGGGCCCACGCACCCAGCTAATCAAGATCCCACTGTAAAGCTTGATAATAATTTGCACTATCTACAATACCATCTTTTTTGGTGTCATCTGCAAAGATACTAACCATGCCTAGTATATTCTCATCCAAAGCATTGACATAAAGCACAAACAGCAATGGGCCCAATACCGATCCCTGATGCACACCATTCGTCACAATCCTCCAGTCCAAAAAACAACCTTCCACCACCAAACTGCTTCCTATCATGAAGCCATTTCTGTATCCAGGCAGCTAGCTCTCCCTGGCTGGCCTGCGATCTAATATTCCATAGCAGCCTTATCAAAAGGCCTTGCTGAAGTTCACATAGACAATGTCTGCAGCCTTGCTGTCATCAACCATCTCCGTTGCTTCTTCCAAAAACTCAGTCAAAGTCTTGAGACACAATCTCCCACATACAAGACCATGTTGACTATTCCTAGTCAGCCTCTGCTTATTCAAATGCATATATATCTTATCCCTCAGAATCCTCTCCAGTAACAGTTCTATATCTCCCAGGCTTTTCCTTCTTAAATAGAGACATAACATTAGCCACCCTCCAGTCTTCTGGCATCTCACCCGTGTCTAATGATGATTCATACATCTCAGCCAGGGCTCCTGCAATTTCCCTCAGTGTCCTCGGCTATATCTGATCAGGCCTGGGAGATTTATCTATCTTTACAAGCCTTATGGGCCTGTCCCACTTCGGCGTGTTTTAGGCGACTACAGGCAACTGCCGAAAAACTTTCAACATGTTGAAATTTTTTCAGCGACAGTGGCGACAATTTGCGATGTCGTAGGTGCTGTCGTAGGTTGTCGCCAGGTTAACGTAGGTTGTCGCCAGGTGATGTGGGTTGTTGATGGTGCTGAATTCCATTGTCCAAGACGCTGGCAGTCGCCTAAAAAAATTGCCTATGTGGGACAGGCCCATAAGGATGACCAGCAACTCCAACATTCAAAATTTGCTTTAAGTTTATGTCAAATTGTTTTTGAAATGTTTTGAAGCATTTTCCAAAAATGAATTAAATCATGATGTTGAAATAGTTTATTGTGAATTGTAATCAACCATCTAATCAAAAATTCTTGTCTCCTTTCAGACTCACACCATGTTCTCCCTATTAGGACTTAACCATGCTTACGTGACAAGTATTGGAAAGTTAATAGGAGTGGTAGCTCTTAAAGAGGTGAGAAACTTTGCATTTTATTGAACACATATTTGAGTGAATGCAGTGGAAAGTCATCAGGTTGCTGCCTAAACCATGTTTACTCTTCAAAAATGTTGGATGTATGGTTGTGCAGGAAGGAACTGCAGATGCTGGTTTACAGGGAAGATAGACACAAAATGCTGAGGTAACAGCGGGACAGGCAGCATCTCTGGAGAGAAGGAATGGGTGATGTTTCGGGTCGAGACCCTTCTTCAGACTGAGAGTCAGGGGAGAGGGAAGAGATTTCTCCGACCAGTCTGACTGGCCCCCTGATTAAATGTTATCTCTGTATGCTTCGTGGTCAGCTTCTCCTAGCTAACAATCATTTATTCTCCATTTTCCTTGATCTCATCTATTTTGATTCACACCTTACCATTCCTTATCTGCATGTCTCCCCCCCCCCGACTACCTGACTCTGCCTGACCCGCTGAGTTACTCCAGCTTTTTGTGTCTATCTTGGATGCACGGTTGTTCTCTCCATTAACATTGAAGGATAAATTGGCTTAGGAATTGGTTCTTTGTGTAGAAAGAGTCACTTTCCAAATGAAACTTATTTCCTCCTCCGCTGGTCACATTCGCAAAAAGACGACTCATCTGCAGACTTAACTCAGTCATTGACATATTGTATTGGTAGCTCTCCCTGTCACTATAATGGAGATACAGACGGCGCAGTGGTGCGACGGTGGAGTTGCTGCCTCACACCACCACAGACCCAGGTTCGATCCTTCGGTGCTGTCTGTACGGAGTTTGGACGTTGTCCGCTCAACAAAATAGTTTATTTCATTCACTGTACAAATGCCAAGCAAGTTGTGTCCTTGGACAAGTCATGTCGTGTCCTTTCATTCCACAAATGACTTGTCTATCTTTACAGTTCTATTATTTTTAACTGCTCAGAAAAGATAATCATCTTTAAAGATGTTAATCAGACAAAAATCCTTCTAAAGTAGATGTATAAGAAGGAACTGCAGATGCTGTTTACACCGAAGATAGACACAAAAAGCTGGAGTAACTGCAGGTTAGACAACATCTCTAGAGAAAATAAATACTGTAGGTCAGACTGAGAAACAGCTGACTTCCTTTTGCCCAGACTCTCAGTCTAAAGAAGGGTCCCAACCCAAAACGTCGCCTATTCCTTTTCTTCAGAGATGATGTCTGACCCGTTAAGTTACTCCAGCGTTTTGTGCCTTCCTTCCAAAGTAGATGAATGTTTTGTGAAAGAAGTGCTCACTTCTCCCTGTTTCAATTGATTCCAGCTGAGAAAAGCCATTGAGGGTTCAGTCACATCCAAAGGTGTGAAGATGAGGCCACCTCTGGCCAGTTTCAGGGACAATGCCAACAGCAGCAGCGAATCAGACACCACAGAAATCCACAAGTTGTGGGACAGAAGGGAAAGCCTCACAATTCCACGTGACTCCAGTCCATCGGATACAGACGACAAATCACACTGAACAAGTCTGGCAGGGAACTATCTGCCTGAACATAGCTGCACTATCCACACTTAAAGCACCTGCTTCGGATTTGGAAATGTAATCTTTCAACTGGTGTCAAAAGGGTTGGGATTTGTATGATGCACTTCTAAAGACTAATTTGAAGTTGGTAAACCTTAAGAGCACTGATTGTACATTTTATTTAGAAAGTTGTAGAGATATGTTTGTCTTCATGTGCCAGCAAACATCTACAGTATTTTCAATTCATATAAAACCTAATGTTTAAATTAATGTCAATATCTAAAAATAACTGCAGACAGTTTGGAAATGGATTTGTTGATATGATGATTTCATTTCCACTATGGAATTAGAATATATGTGTTGCTTAGCAATTAATGTTCTGATGATATCAATGTTCATTTGTACCACTGTTTACAAACGCTATATGAGTTGGTGGCAGAAATGCATATTGGAAATGGAAGTTCAACGTGTAGACCCCCTCTGGAAAATTGAGGTGAAATGTGGCAATATACAAATGCTAATTCCATTTTACTGTATTGTGCTATCCAGATATTCCTGTGCTTGAGAAATAGGCTCAATTAATAAGCTGCACTAATATATGGTGTTTTAAATTTGCATCGAACATCCATATCAACCAGTTCCAGAATTTCAATCTACTGCAGGCAGCTAATTTGCAAGCAATGTGTACTTATTGCAGTTAAGATCCATCTTCCCAATAATGTGATGGTCAATTTATTCATGCTCCTGGTCTTGTTTACACACCAGGTGTTAAATTCTACTACTGAAACTCATTTCACGTGCTATTTGGATGGCAACCAATGTGTTGGCAAAGCTACTTCCAGTCCCAAAATATTTCAATTAAGCATTCTGCT
This sequence comes from Amblyraja radiata, assembly GCF_010909765.2. Lineage (NCBI taxonomy): Eukaryota > Metazoa > Chordata > Chondrichthyes > Rajiformes > Rajidae > Amblyraja > Amblyraja radiata. The sequence goes on from NC_045968.1 coordinate 60,198,228, forward strand.
CCAAATGATCAAGTGCACATTTCAAAGAAGATAGCTTTGCAGTCATTGTAGTGGGACTGTTGAAATCTTAATACCTCATAATATGTTGTGTACCCAGGAATTAATCAATACTGGGGAATCAGGCTGTCAGCTTTTTAGTAATGAATACGTTTATGTAAAATTGAAGAAATCTCAAAATAATGGGAGTGATTGACAAATTTGGATTCTTATTCTTGCCCAGTCACTGTTCCAGCAAGATAGGTATACCTCTGATGCAATAGTATGTATTGACAGATGCACTTTGAGTTATTGTGGATATATTAATGTTCTGTATCAACTCTATTTCTACTACAAAGGTATAATCATGGTCACAGCTCATGGTTTTATAAGACATAGAGTCCATTCATAAAAAATTGAGGTTGGATTTCAGTCAATTTTATTGAAATCCAAACTCATGACTGGTTAAAAGTGCCGCTATCAAATGCTATTTTCACTTTGTTTCCATCAGCTTCATTGAAGTTGTTTTCCCTCGATTAACTAACAAATCACACATTAAAATGTTAAATAACGTTGTTTACTTAACTAGAACAAACTCAAGATCAATGGCTTGTTTTCTTACAAGTGTGATCCCACTTTCGATCAAGTCAAATGACAGTCCAATGTAATTTCCATCCATTTGTGTTTTCTTTTATATTGGCCTTCGACGAATGTTTGTAACTCCTGTTTAGAACACGGGAATATAAACTTGCCCCCTTTCACTTACTGTGATTGAAATAGCAACACCTTGGTACTTATGGTGGCCATATTGCTGGTTCTGCAACAGGTGAATGATAAAATGCCATCTGACTGTTAAATGATCAGACATATTTACAAAGCATCAAGGCAACGTATATGAGTAATGGTCCAGCCATAAAAATTAAAATTAGTCCACAAATTATTAGTACAGTGAGCTGATTTGCTGAGGCAGTTTTGACATTCATATTTCTGAATTCAGCTTTGCAAACAAATGGGACTAAAGATGAAATATTCAAATATTATTCAAATATTTTGTTTTAACTTGAATATTAATTTAAAAAATTGATCCTTTGCAGATTATACCCTATTGCCTGTCTTCCTCCCACAAGTCTCTTGAAGCATTAACTGTGTCAGTTTATCGATTTGTCCTACTCCCCAAAATGTGAATAGATTTACTTGGATGCTTTAGTGACTGTCTAGATAGCGAACAAACTTTGACCAAATTAGTATTCAAATCCAGACCAAGGCTTGACAACTGTTAGTGCAAATAATGGATGATCACTTTTGTGTATGCATGATTCTATAGAAATAAAACAAAGGGAATTAGAGGTAACGAGCATGAAACTGATAAAAAAAATATAATGCATAAATCCTCTTATATGTTACATCTGCCTTTGTTTGAATCTTATCCCCTGAAGTAAACCACATCTTGTACATAAGAAATTAGCCATACAAAATAACAGCTGAAGAAAAGTATGATATATTTGGGAAGTATGGAAATATACCTGAGAGGAGAGGGACTGCCTATGTGGTATATGAAGACCATCAAGGTTCCTATGACATGATGTGTAGGAGGAAATGCAGATGCTGGTTTAAAACGAAGATAGACACAAAAAGCTGAAATAACTCAGTGGGACAGGCAGCATCTCTGGAGAGAAGGAATGGAAGGGTCTGTAGAAGGGACTCGACCCGAAACGTCACCCATTCCTTCTCTTCAGAGATGCTGCCTGGCCCACTGAGTTACTCCAGCTTTTTGTGTCCATATCCTATTCCATGATGTTATGTATGCATCCTACTGCTTCAGTGAAGACATCAAAGATGAGATGACTTTGTGCTGTTGATACCTTGTATCATATTGGTCTGTAAAGAACTATTGATTTCCACTGTGCCCACTTTCACGGGGACTCTTGATGAATTTAGTGTTGAACCAATGACATAGGCGACATTGCTTTATCTCCACAGCAATTTATGGTCTATTACATCTACATTTATTTTGGAGGCAGTCCCCATTGTAAGAACAGGATTTAGGTGTATTGAAATTGTAACCCAATCAAGTTTGTCCTTCTTGAGATTGACCGACAATGTCTCCAGACCATTTGTTGAGAATTAATTTCAGTAATCAAAGGCGTATGGTTCCATGTGTCTATCCCATCCTTTTGCTTTTTAGAGTAATATAATTACCCTGACTTGCAACTGGGATAATATCTACTTCATATGAACTAACAAAATATGCAGCCATTTTATTAATTCATCAATTTATTCTTCAACATTTCATGGATGCTGCTCGGTTATACATTCACATGTGAGTGATGACTGCTGTTGGTAGAAAAAATGTACCTTGTATCTTTATGGAGCATACAAAATGAATCCTAGGCAGCTCCATAAAGCTTGTGTTGTAATTCTTCAAACCGACTATATCAATGATTTTCTTCTGCATCTGTTTCCTTTCTTTCTTTGCCGCTCTCCTTACGTCTCTTGATAGTTTGTTCTCCCTTGGAATTTAGAAAAGACAACTAAGCACTTAATGGGCAATTTCTCAATGTTCCTACCTTCCATCTCTGTCTACTCTCACTGCAGTTCCATGCTGATTGAAGACTATATGTTTATGCACATTTTTGATCTTGAAGGTTTTCTTTGTTCAATTGTCTGTGAGCGATTCTTTCAACCAAAATTATTTAGGCATGGATTAGTCATTTGAAAAATGATGACGGGGAAGTTATTGACATTAATCTGGTTTGTCATTTTGTTTCTGCAACGTATCTTTTCAAAGTCCAATGATGTGAGTTACTGCCTTAATTGAGCAAAATATAAATCAGTTACCCAATTATGCATCAATGATATGATAAAAAATGAAAAACGAAAAAAATGAAATAGATTGAGGTCTATGAGTGAAAACTAAAGATGCAATAATTTGTGTTTAGCTAATGAAAAGGTTATCATTGTTTGCTCAGTCTCAGATCATTTACTGAACCTTTTTAATATCCCTATCATTTTTCCTTAATAATTACTTAGTCGCTTGCATGAAAGTACAAGAAATGAAAGCAAGAGCAAGCTGTCCTGTCCTTTGAGCCCAATAATAAATAATATTTCAACAAACCACCGTTCCAAACTAGAGTTATATTATCAATATTTATTCCAAGGATTTCATGTTATTACCATTTTTCACCTTCTGTTTAAATTCATGTCTTACACATCCTTTCCTTAGGAAATATAGGTCGTTCATGAGCAGCATCTTCATATACTTGGTTTATCCATGATCTCACTGAAATAAAGAATCTTAAAACCTTTATGTAAAATTCCTGATATTCCAAGGTTGGAGTATAACAGATTACGTTCAATAATCCTGGATGACAATGTGTGACTTCATGATCAAACTATCATGTAAAAGGATTACTTTATTGGCCACATTCCTTTGACTACTGAATACAGTTGGAATGCCCAGATTAGATTGATTTTCTAACTATTCTAAAGGAGAGAGTAATCTGAATGTCTGAGATTTTCCTGCTTTGATTCATTTTTACATCAGAAAATAATGCAAATAGCTCTACTTCATCTATTTTCTCATTCCACCTCAACAACCAATTACTTTTGTACCCGTAGGCTTGGGGTTTCAGCCGGGAAATAGACACAGTTAACACTAAAGACAGAATTATCTCCAAGAACATTGTCTCTGCTTTTTGTCTGGTTTGACTAATAGCTCTACAGATTTTAATGGCTAGGTAGGCTTAATATTGGCAGTGTAGCGACCTCATTAACAGGCACACATCTAACCTGAGGTACTTTTTTTTCATGAATTATATGAGCGTACTCTCTGGGATTAAACTTGAACTTGATTTAACCACTAGCTTTTGGTAGCCCTTCCATTAAATCTTTGATATTTTGGCTGCTCCTAATTTTGACCTCATAACACCTTCAACAATAGCTTGTTGCTCAAGATTCACCCTTTGTTCTAAATTGGTTTGTACAATAACAGGCTGTTGCGCAGCTCCTTTCAAAAGTTTTATTGATTGCATTGAAAAAAAGATTAAGCATTAAGCCAGCAGAGCTAAAAACAAGCGTGGAGTATAACAGATAATCTATTACCTTGGATGGCAGTGTGTGGTTTAATGATCAAACTATCCTGTAAAAGGATTACTTTATGTAATCTTCTTAATTAACCCCAAAATACTGGATCTATAATGGCCATTTATATTAATATATTTTACATTGGAATTTATTTTTCAACTCTTGACCTTTCATAATGAGACATGAATCAAAATGTCACAGAAATGTGGCTGTCTTTTGGGATTCTTCCTGTAATGACACGATACATTCATTGATTTAGTTTCCGACCAACGAGTTATAAATGTTTTACAAAATGTTGGCAATAATATTCTGCAGAATTAGCTTATCCACAAAATCTATATGATTTGTAGTTTTGAAAACACTGGGATGATTGTAAAATGTAATTTTGGACTGGATATTTGAGCATTCCGGGTACTGTGGTATCTACATGTCTACATGTCTACAGTCATTACGTTTTTGTCTTTTTACATTGATTTATGAAATTTATGAAAAATACTGTGAAGAATTTTGCAATCTGTCAGTTTTGTGTAAGAATTCGAAAGCATATACTGCATATTATTGGACCAATCCCCAGTGTATAATCTGTGTAAAATATAACATGCTGTTATATGTGTTGTGATTGTTCCTATCAATGGAGCAACATGTGATTCAGAAGAGAGGGATCAATTTAAAAGCATTATCAATGAAATCTTGCGAACACTAAATAACAATCTGATTGGAAATATCATATTGATTAGAATGAAATATAATAATTGGATTGCATTTTAATATTTGAGGTATTCTTCTATTGCTGTCATTTAAATTAAACATATATTTTCAGTATAATATGATTAAGTGTTCTAAAATGGATGCTGTCTCTTTCATTTCTTGTGCAGTTTTTTATGATTATAAAACTACATGGGTACTCCGTGGTGATATTCGCGTCAGAATTATCACTTGTGCAATAATTTTTTGAATGGCAGATTTTGACATTCAGTTCTATACATGGAATTAATTCAATTAAATTCATTTTTATATCAATGATCATTTTTTTAAACTGCCCGTTGCAATTGATCAAACATTAGCCTTAATTATTTGTGTTGCATTCGGATTATTTGTTTCTGATCCATGTTAAATCTTCTGTAAAATAATTTCTGTATATTAGAGTGAGCTCAGATGTTTAACAAATTTCAGTGTTATTTAAAAAAAATGTTTATCTTGACACTACAAGAAATAATAAATTTTTAACTGCTTTTGGAGTCTTATTTGTGAAAAGTGATTCTCTTCATTAATGGCCAATTAATAATACAGTACAATTCAAAACAATACAATAATACTTTATTTAATTTGCCAAGTCAGTCATACAAGTAAAAAGCAACAGAAAACACAAAGTACATTTTAACATAAAACATCCACCACAGTGACTCCTCCACATTCCTCACTGTAATGGAAGATGAAAATAAGTTAAATCTCTTCCCTTCTTTGTTCTCCCGCGGTCGGGGGCCTCAAGCCTTCCTTTGACGGGACGATCTTGACTCCCGTAGCCGGCAGCGTTTGGGCCCTCCGCATCGGGAGGATGTTAGTTCTTCGCGCTGAGCTATCGGACCCCGGGTCGGGGCTGGTCGAAACATTCTGCTTCGTTGGAGCTTCCCAACATCAACGGCCTCTCCCGAGACTGCGAACCCGCAATGGAAAGTCCGCAGGCTGCGTTTGGAGTGATCCCAGGCAAGGGATCGGCTCTTATGTTAAGTCCAGACTCCGCGGTGGGGCTCAAAGTCAGTCCGAGCAAGGCCTCCAGCTCCAAGATGTTAGGCCACAGAGCGACCGGAGATACAATCCGGAAAACAATCGCATCTCCAGCAAGGTAGGAGATTGAAAAAAAGTTTCTCCCGACTCCCTCCCCCCACATAAAACAAACCGGAGAACATTTACACAAACTTTATAAACACACTAAAAATAACAACAAAAGACGAAAAAAGAGACAGACTGTTGGCGAGGCTGGCAATCGTGCGGCGCCCCTGGTGGTCGAATGTAGAAAGCCCTGGTGAAAGAGTAATGATTACAAGGTTAATTCCCGGGATGGCGGGACTGTCATATGCTGAGAGAATGGAGCGGCTGGGCTTGTGCCCTCGGGAGTTTAGAAGGATGAGAGGATATCTCATTGAAACATGTAAGATTGTTAAGGGTTTGGGCACGCTAGATGCAGGAAACATGCTCCTGATGTTGGGGGAGTCCAGAACCTGGGGCCACAGTTTAAGAATAAGGAATAAGCCATTTAGAACGGAGACGACGAAACACTTTTTCACACAGAGAGTGGTGAGTGTGTGGAATTCTCTGCCTCAGAGGGCGGTGGAGGCCGGTTCTCTGGATGCTTTAAAGAGAGAGCTAGATAGGGCTCTTGAAAATAGTGGAGTCAGGGGATATGGGAAGAAGGCAGGAACGGGGTATTGATTGGGGATGATCAGCCATGATCACATTGAATGGCGATGCTGGCTCAAAGGGCCGAATGGCCTACTCCTGCACCTGTTGTCTATTGTCTACTGTTCAGTTTAGTTTAGAGATACAGCATGGAAACAGGCTCTTCGGCCCCACTGAGTCTGCACCAACCAGTGATCCCCGCACATTAACATTACCTTACACACACACCAGGGACAATTTACACTTATACCAAGTCAATTAGCCTACAAACCTGTGCGTATTTGGAATGTTGAAGGATACCGAAGATCTCGGAGAAAACCCACGCAGTTCACTGAGAGAACGTACAAACTCTGAACAGGCAAGCACCCGCAGTTGTGATCGGGCCCGGGTCTCTGGCGCTGTAATGAAGCATCTCTACCACTGTGCCATCATGCCGCCCTGTTTGTAGAGTACCTAGAATTGGAATTCCTCCGTGCAATTAAACATTAACTTTACATGTTACTCGGTGACCTTTGATACCATTGTTAAAAGCAACAAAATATGATAATAATGGGGACACAAGAAATTGCAGATGCTGGAATCTTAAGCAATCAAACTACTGAATGAACTCAGCAGGTCAGGTAGCATCTGCGGAGGGAAATGGGCAGATGACATTTCTGGTGAGGATTCTTTGAGATTGGAATAGAGGGGAGATAGCTGTTAGAAAGAGCTGAGTAAGCTGCAGGGCAATAACTTGCCAATGATAGGTATAGAGTGGTTGTTTGGCAAATGAGTCAGGTGGGGAGAAATATTCATGTGATAGGAGCAGAATTAGGCCATTCAGCCCGTCAAGTCCGCTCTGCCATTCAATCGTGGCTGATCTATCTCTCCCTCCTAACCCATTCTCCTGCCTTCTCATAACTTCTGACACCCGTACTAATCAATAAATTGATGGAGATAATGGCAAAGGCTGGAGATGATAGTCTTAGAGATACATAGCGTACAGAACAGGCCTGTCGGCCCAATTCGTGCATGCCGACCAAGTTGCCCCAGAATAGGAAATTGAACACAAGCTTGTTTCTAGGCTTGAGGATGTGGTTTTTAAAAACTCTTCTCCACCCCTGACTGAAAGTTGTGCTAGTGCTTGTGAACTGGGGATTCATATTGTTGTCACTGACTGGCCTCATTGAGAGGTGGCTCCTGAGAACGTGGCAGTGAAGGACTCAAAGACTGTTTGCAGCAGAGCCCCCTGGTGTGCACAGTCGCATCAGCTGCATCCCATAACTTAAGGTTGATGTGATTATGTCTCTGGACTGGAGGTAGCAAAGTTATCCCCCTCTTTATCTATATTGCTCCCTCCCTTATTTCTTCCTCCTCCCTGCCAACTCCCCCATTCACATGCCTCTGCCGTATCCTGAATCATTGAATCTCATCATGACGTGGAGAAATTATATTCAAGAATCAAATAAATCAGGAATTTTGAGGGGTAAAGAAATCTAGATATGGTAATAATATTTGTGAAATTACCAGATTGTTGCAAAAGCTCACCTGATTCACGACTACTTGGCATTTTCACCTGGCCAAGATCACATATGACTCCAGACCCATCAATGTAATTGACTCTGCAACTCCTCTCAGTTTGCAGGACAATTTATAGCAGCCAACATTTGATGTGAGCTTCACCATTCACCATTGATCTGTGAATTTTGTTTCCATTTACCTTTCCCACCATTTTCCATTGTGAACTGACTGCTGAAGTTGGCTTCGACCTCCGTGACGAGACCTTCCCTCATCCACCTCAATGATGACCCTCGGACGCTCTTTAATCGGGTTTTAACTTGCACTAAACCTTATCATGTATCTATACACTGTAAATAGCTCGATGATAATCATGTATTGTCTTTCCACCGACTGGATAGCATGCGACAAAAAGTATTTCTCGTTACCCCCGTACACGTGACAATAAACTAAATTAAACAAAACCTTGCATTGTGACAAATTCTTCTGCTCATAATTTTCATCAAACAATGTTGAAGAGTCTAAGGATCATAGTGCATGGACACAGGCCCTCCATCCCAACTCGTCCAAGCTGACTAAGATGCCCCATCTAAGCTAGTCCCATTTGCCAGTTATCTCTCAAAATCTTTCCTATCCATGCAGCTATCCATGCATTTTAAATGCTGTTATAGTATCTGCCTGAACTACCTCCTCTGGCAGCTCGGTCCATATATCTGAGTGAAAAGGTTGCCCTCTCACCTTAAACATATGGCCTCTTGTTTGTGATTCCCCTACCCTACTGTGCATTCACCCTATCTATCCCCCTCATGATTTTGCATACCTCTCAACCTCCTGCAATACCCATAAATCTTCCTCCAGCATAATGACATCTTTCCTATAGTAGGGTGATGAAAACAGAATACGATCCTCCATGTATGGCCTCAGCACCATCTTGTACAATGGTGGTGCATCAGTAGAGCTGCTGCCTCACAACACCAGGCACCCAGCCTCAATACTCACCTCACGTGCTGTCTGGGCATAATTTGTACGTTTTCCCTGTGACCACCTAGGTTTTCTTCAGGTGCTCCGGTTTCCTCCCTCATTCAAAACATGTGCCGCTTTGTGGATCAATTGGCGTCTGTAAATTGCCCCTAGTGTGGAGAACATAATAATAATAATACATTTTATTTATGGGCGCCTTTCAAGAGTCTCAAGGACACCTTACAAAAATTGAGCATGTATAGGAAAAACATGTAAGGGGAATGAAATAAATAGTAGAGACATGACTAGTACACAAAGTAAAGACAGAATTCAATACAAAACACAGCATGAGGCAATTAATGCACAGATGAAAAGGGACGGGGACGTGGGGCTAAGGATAGGCAGAGGTGAAGAGATGGGTCTTGAGGCGGGACTGGAAGATGGGGAGGGACACGGAATTGCGGATCAGTTGGGGGAGGGAGTTCCAGAGCCTGGGAGCTGCCCTGGAGAAGGCTCTGTCCCCAAAACTGCGGAGGTTGGACTTGTGGATGGAGAGGAGACCGGCTGATGTGGATCTGAGGGACCGTGAGGGTTGGTAGGGGGAGAGGAGGTCAATGAGATATGTGGGGGCCAGATGGTAATTCTTCAATGATTACGTGAAGAACCCGCTCAGTGCGCAGGCGCGGCATACTTCCAAGCAGCGGTGTGGAATCACAGATAGACACAGTTATTTGAAGTAAACATAGTAAAGATAAGGAGACATCAATTTATTAGTTTGATCCATATAATGAGGGTGGGAGCGGAGGGCACGTAATCCCTCATCGTAACTCCTCATAAAATACAGATCAAACTTCAAACTGGTAAGTTCTCGTTTAATCTCACTATTTTACTTCGGAGTCACGTGAGTGACTACGTGAAGATTTCAAAGCTCTGTGATTTCAAACCGTGTAACAGTTTCATTTCACTCACTGCCGAAGTTCTTGAGGGAGGAAGTGTTATCGTAATCAACCAATGAGTCTATTTGTAGAAAAACACAATGGTATTTTTTAAACAATAACAACAAAGAATTAAGTTGCTCCCCTGGGCTTAAATTAAATATTTGCAGTTCGTAAATCTTTACTGCAAATAAACCAGGTTTTGCCAACTGCTTATTATAAAATTTCTGAACGGTCTTTCCCCCCCCCACATCCTGCTGTAGCCAGGATGTGGTCTATAGGCATGTCCATTCTTTAGCCGTCGACATGGATGCTGTCCTGGTGGAATAAAATTTGTACATGTTAGTGTTTATCCCAGCAGTTTCTAGCACCTGCTTGAGCCATCTCGCAATGGTTTGGCTCGTCACCCGACCATAAGGTTTTTGTGACTGACCCACAAGGCTTTTCATCTCCCTCGTATATTTTGGTTGTGTCTATGTAGGATAGTAGGTGGGTCATGGCACATAACCGTGGTTCTGGTGGGTAAGCCACGACTGGATTAGGTGTTCCTGGTCTGCTCTGTTTGATCAGTCGCTGGATAATGACAGATCTGGTCTGGAGCTGTGATCATGTTGTCCAGTCGCAATAGGTGTAGTGACTGGACCCTCTGAGCGGATACAAGTGCCATCAACATGAGCGTCTGTAGTGTAGCTTGCTCGAGGCCGGGGGATCTGGCTGGTGGCCATTCCCTGAGATATGTCAGGACCACACTGATATCCCAAATATGGGTATACCTGGGCTTAGGGCTTGATATTGTAAATGCCCTTCATCAGTTTTACCACCAGTGGATGGGATCCCATCGCCTGTTGTCCTGGCGCTGGTTTGAGATAAGCAGAAATTGTACTCTGCGCTGTGTTGATGGCACTGTAGCTGATCCCTACATCGTGGTGTAGATAGGCCAGGAACTCCAGTATGTTGGTGGCTGTAGCTGTTGCGTATGTTGTCCCTGTTTCCTGGCAGTACTTCTCCCTTTTTTGATGCTGGTTAAGTACTGCCTCTTGGTGGATGTTCGAAGGGATGCCGACATGGTGATGGTTTGTTTGGACAATCCCAGTTCCAGGTAAGGTCTGTTCAAACTTGCAACCCAGGCGTTTAATTTTCTCATGGCATGGGTGTTTAGCTTACCTGGTAGGTAAGTAGCTGATAGCCAAATATGTCTTTCGACACACCATTGCCAAATCATGTTGACCAATTTGTCGCATGACAATGATTTTATGCCACCCATATGGTTAATATAAGCCATCACCGTAGTATTTATCAATTTGTAACCGAACATGCAAGTGCTGCATATTAGATACATATGCTTTTAAACCATAAAAGGCGCCCAACATCTCTAGATAGTTAATGCCCAGTGTAAGTAGTAATGATGACTCTAGGTTAGTCCATCTACCACCTGTGCTGGATATGGAGTTAGTCGCTCCCCAGCCTTGAGCACTGGCATCTGTTTTAGTAACTAAAGTAGGGTTAGTGATAAAGATAGGGCTGAAACTATGCCAAACGTTTTCTGCCCTCCACTGTAGCTCTGATATTGCTTCAGTGGGTAAGTTCATGACACGATCATAGTGACCTGTATGTCGTTTTATTGCCTGTACCTTTGCTCTCTGTAGATTTTTTGATAGTACAAAGGTCCGAATTGTGTAGCCGGAAATGCTGCTACCATTTTCCCAATTACTCTTGCTACTTGTCGAATATCCTTTGGAATTCAGTTGTTTGGCAGTAACATATGTCTCCATTTTGAAATGTATATACTTAACAAATTTGTTTAGTGATGTTAAGTCAATGATGATGCGACAGCCACCATCTTTTTTGGTTTTAGTGAATATATTCGATACAAATTCCAAAGGTTCATGTTTGGTCTTTTCGATGACCCCCTTTGTGATAAGTCTCACCAGTTCAGCTTGTCCCTCACGTTTCTCTTTGACGGAGGGAGAAATACCCTTTGGGGCCATTGTTGAACTGGCGGCGTTTTTTCTGACATGAATTGTATTTTATATCCACTATGCTTCAAACCGGTGGAATCTACCTCCTGTTAGTATTAAGCCTCCACCTCCCAAAAGTTGATAGGAACCAGACCCACCTACCTCCATGGTTACGGGTATTTCCTCTGATTCCCTTTGGTCGGACGAGGCTTGCGAGGTGTCTGATGTGGCGTGTTTGTTGGGGGTTGGCGCATTTTCCATGGGGTCCGCTCTGGGCCCTGGTCTAAAAAAGACTTACGGTGAAAGTAAGCGGACCCCGAGCTTTCACCAGTGTTGAATGGCGGATGTTTACTGGTGGATGCGGCGGGGTGCTGCCACTTGGTGGTGTGTGTTTTCAGTTTGCTCGTTTTATACCCTGCCTTCCCGAAGAGCAGCCTGTCTGGCTTATCGGCTGGTGTTTTACACAGCCCGGCAAATCGAGGACTGATGGCAGGTTTGATGATTTCTTTCCGCAGATTATTAATTTCAAACTGCGTGTTACAACAACGCGAGTGTATCCTGTTGATTGGTGGTCATCTCGGTGTTGTTTATAGAACGAGCAAACGAAGTGATGCCTGCTGTCAATAGTCGGAGTATCCGCTGCAGCTTTAGATTCAGATTCAATTTTAATTGTCATTGTCAGTGTACAGTACAGAGACAACGAAATGCATTTAGCATCTCCCTGGAAGAGCGACATAGCAAATGATTTAAATAAATAATAATAAGTGATAATAAGTGTCCGGGGGGTGGGGGGGTGATTGGCAGTCACCGAGGTACGTTGTTGAGTAGAGTGACAGCCGCCGGGAAGAAGCTGTTCCTGGACCTGCTGGTTCGGCAACGGAGAGACCTGTAGCGCCTCCCGGATGGTAGGAGGGTAAACAGTCCATGGTTGGGGTGAGAGCAGTCCTTGGCGATGCTGAGCGCCCTCCGCAGATAACGCTTGCTTTGGACTCAATGGAGGGGAGCGAGGAACCGGTGATGCGTTGGGCAATTTTCACCACCCTCTGCAATGCCTTCCGGTCGGAGACAGAGCAGTTGCCATACCATACTGTGATGCAGTTGGTAAGGATGCTCTCGATGGTGCAGCGGTAGAAGTTCACCAGGATCTGAGGAGACAGATGGACCTTCTTCAGTCTCCTCAGGAAGAAGAGACGCTGGTGAGCCTTCTTGATCAGAGTTGAGGTATTGTGGGTCCAAGAGAGGTCATCGGAGATGTTGACTCCCAGGAACCTGGTTGACTGGTTTAGCTCGTGGTGCCGGATGGTTGCCCCAATGTGTCCCCAGATTTGGCTGTTCCGGCGCCGTATAGGTATCTAAAGCTTCATTAATCACCTGCTCCTGCAGAGCTCTGTTGGAAAGGTGATTGATGCTTGCCGCTAGTTTGGCCTCTAGCGGTTCCCCTGCACGGGGTTTTGACACGTAGCGGCCCACTGCACCAAGCAGCTGTTCCTGCTCCTGCACCCCCTGCATACTCCCGAAATCTTCAGCCATAACCCCTTGTTCTGGACCAGCCCAGTCCTGGTCCCCAAAGCTATCCTCTGGAAAGGAGGATGCAATGGACAGTGCAGGAGGCACTGTAGAGGGAGTGCCTGACTTCCCTCTGCAAGAGCTCCCCTCCCGGGGTGCACCTTGCTGGAGCACCTGCTCCAAGAGCCGCTCCATGCGGCTCAGGTGGCTGTCCCTCCCCCTCCTGGGTGGAGAGACGTCCCCGTCCGACGAGTCGGATGCCACCGGCCGGTTGCTCTTCCGTTTGGCTTTGCCTCCAGCCCGCTGTTCAGGCGTTAGCGGAGCTGGACTCGGCTTGGTGTCGGGGATAGCGGAGCGCCCTGATAGCGCTCCTACCGCCTGTTACTGCCCCCTCTTCTCCTCTTGCGGAGTTGGACAGGGGCAGATTTCTTCGAAAGTCTTGTTTTTTCTCTTTGCGAGAGCGCTCTTTCTGCGCATCTCGCTGGAGCTGCTCCAATAGCTGTTGGATGCAGCTCAGGCGGCTGTCTCTCCTCCATTTAGGTGGAGACATGTCCCCGTCCGACGAATCGGACGCCACCGGCCGGATGCCTGTTTGGATGGCTAGACATCCAGCCCGTAGTTCAGGCACTAGCGGGACTGGGCTCGCCGCGGTGATGGGGATAGCGGAGCGCCCGGTAATTGTCCCTACCGCCTTCTTCTGGAGCTTTTGCCTTGTAGTAGCGAGAGCGCCCCTCAAGCAGCGCGTCTCGCAGGCACCTGCTCCGTGAGCCACTCCAGCGGCTCAGGCGGCTCTCTCTCCCCCCGTGCGGGTGGAGAGACGTCCCGTCCGAAATCAGGGAACACCTGCCAGATGCCTGTTCGGGTGGCTATGCATCCAGCCCGCTGCTCACGTACTAGCGGGCTGGGCTCGGCACGGTGTCGGGGAATTGCGGAACACCGGGTCGCTCCTACCGCCTGTTGCTGCCCCCCTCCCCGACGGGAAAACGTTCCTCCTTGAACGGGGACAGTTTTGTTCCAGAGCCTTTTTCTCTGCCTGTAAAAAACACAAGCAGAAAAAAGGCTCACCTGTAAAAGAAAACCGACCTCAGGATACTCACCTGACGGTCCATTTCATTCTGTAGCGGGAGCGCCTAACTCCCGTTGCAGCCGCTGTTGCATTGCTGGCGTAATGCCGCGCCTGCGCTCTGAGCGGGTTCTTCACGTAGTCACTCACGTGACTCCGAAGTAAAATCAATAACCTGACTGATAAAGGCCAATGTAGCTTGTCTGTTTTGACAATAATATCTACCTGTAAGTAAGTAAGTAAGTTTATTGGCCAAGTATTCACATACAAGGAATTTGCCTTGGTGCTCCGCCCATAAGTAACAACATGACATACAGTGACAGTTACGAATAACTCAGAAAACACTAAACATTAATAATAATAAAACATTAATGATAAAACACCATTGATCAAGCATGTGAACCAACAAAATACCAGATCAAAGGGAGGCTACAGATTTTTGGCTGTTGAGTAGAGCAACTACTCGTGGATAAAAACTGTTTTTATGTCTGACTGTGGCAGCTTTGACAGTCCGGAGCCGCCTTCCAGAGGGAAGTGATTCAAAGAGTTTGTGGCCAGGGTGAGAGGGGTCAGAGATGATCTTACCCGCTCGCTTCCTGGCCCTTGCAGTGTACAGTTCATCAATGGAGGGAAGGTTGCAGCCAATAATCTTCTCTGCTGATCGGACGATTTGTTGCAGCCTCCAGGTGTCGTGCTTGGTGGCTGAGCCAAACCAGACCATGATGGAGAAGGTGAGAACAGACTCTGTAACGCCACTTTCAAGGAACTATGTACCTGCACTCCTAGATCCCTCGTCTCTACGCACTCTCCAGTGCCCTGCCATTCACTGTGAAGGTCCAGCCCTGGTCTGACTTCCCTAAATGCAACACTTTACATTTTTCTGCATGAAACCCCATTTGCCATTCCTTAGCCCACTTGCCCAGCTGATCAAGACCATGCTATAACTTCTAATTTTACATCGAACATAGAACAGTACAACACAGGAACAGTCACTTCAGACACAATGTCTGTGTTGAACATCAAGCCAAGATAAACCAGCACATGATCTATATCTCTCCTTGTGTCTAGATCCATGTGCCTATCCAATTGCCTCTTAAAAACCATTGTCATACCTAGACTGAAGAAGGGTTTCGGCCCGAAACATTGCCTATTTCCTTCGCTCCATAGATGCTGCTGCACCCGCTGAGTTTCTCCAGCATTTTTGTGTACCATTGTTAGCTGTGGCCTAGGTGTATCGAGTTACAGACAATGAGACTCAACAAGAAAACTTAGTAGCTGCTACGACGGGTGGGGGAGGGATGGAGAGTTAGGGGATGCAAGGGTTACTTGGTTAGAGAAATTAATATTCATATCGCTGGTATTCATACCAATATTTATACCAACTAGACAACTAGAAATGGTGAACAAGGACAAGTTGGGCCAATCTGTGCTCAATCACTGACATATGCTCGCTCTCTCTCTCTCCCCATATCTCTTTGTCTTCTATCTCTCCCCATGTCACTCTCTCCCCATGTGTGTCTCTCTCCCTATCTCTCTTTCTCATCTCTCCCCATATCTCTCTCCACAACTCTCCCTTTCCCATCTCTCTCTCCCTCACCACTCTCCTCTGGCCTAACTAACTAACTAACTAACTAACTAACTAACTAACTAACTAACTAACTAACTAACTAACTAACTAACTAACTAACTAACTAACTAACTAACTAACTAACTAACTAACTAACTAACTAACTAACTAACTAACTAACTAACTAACTCTCTCTCTCTCTCTCTCTCCTCCCTA